>NW_023621717.1:0-5230 GCF_014905685.2 Nematolebias whitei
TGTATTGTGAAATTCTTTATCAAAAGGGCTCGTGAAACGGTCGGCACAGATATTCAGACCAGAAGGAAAAAATAAAAGACAGAAGCTGTTACTGCTAGGATAAATTAGTGTCCTTTATTATCCTGCCACAGAGAACAGCCAAGCAAAAAACATGTACACTCTTAACACACAGATTGATATGAAATAACTTCTCACCATGACACTGGCCGGGAAGTCGTTTTCGACCCAGGTAAAGGAGAATCACATCAAAATGGCATATGGCATTCAGCGCGTGCTGATCCACACCGGACTTCCCACTCTCTGTTGTCTGATACATTTCTTATAAAGGCTTCCCTGATCGCGTGAGAGCAGATCAAAGCCAGTTTGATGGTTACCAGAACAACGGATCTAATTAAACCATCATCAAAAGCGATGGCTCATCCAGTAAGGAGCGCCTGTGACCGTAAAAGCGGGCCAAAGCTTCCAGGTCAAGAGCACTCCTAACGCTTATTAAAGCATTCCTAAAGAGCACTCCTCGTCCCTTCTGGAAACCATCAAAGAGTGCCTAAATATTATAAGCAACACACACACACAAAGTATATGTTTGAAAACATAATACAAAATACAATCCCTAATATGTGAATAACACGTTGTATAAGTGTGTTTAAATAAGTGTAATATAGGTCTAGATTGGCATAAAAGCATTAAAATAATAATTTCTATATCATTCCACCCTTGCTTTTATGGCAATTTTAGACATTTAATTCTGAATAAGTAACACACACAAAATATATATGTTTGAATTGGCATAAAGGCAACTTCACACCTTATAAAACATATTTTTATATCATTCCACCCTTTTTGCCTTTATGGCATGTAAAACATAATTCCACAATACAACTTTTTAGTCTTGAAAATGCCACCCCTTTAAGTTGAACTCTAAACGATCTCCGACCTCTGAATGGTCGAGTTCTTGAGCCATTGAAATTGTTCTGAGACTTTATCCTAAATAAACTAACTCACACAGTTACTAGTTTCAAACCCCTGGAACGTTTTGATTTATTACATTCCCACTGACACGATCATTGTAAATCAAAACACCTGGTAGGTGTTCAGATTATAGTTTTTTTTTCACCAAACCATGTACCAGCTGTATTATAAATTTCCTGATTAATTCTTTTTTTAAACCCTAAACAAGTTCCCAAAATACACAAAGTCAATACAGAGATACATAGATCAAACTAGTTATTCTTCTTTTCACTAAACAAACAAAAGGGATACTACATATATTTTGCGCCGTAGATAATATTCCTGTGAATATATCCCACCAATGGTGAGCCGACGCCTATACTTATTAGTTTTAGCCATATGTAAAAACCTTTCTTTGAGCCATGCAGGTGGACACTGTTAGATCAGACACGTTTAGACTTATGAGACTTGATCATTTCAGTCAACTCTATGGACTCATTCAATGCGCATTTTAAATGATCCAGAGAGACTCGCCATGGAATAAGACGAGATTCAGAGCTATAATTAGTCAAACGATAAGTCTAGTTGTTCCGAGTTCACAGATGTACACCACACACACATCCAGAGAAAGGCACCTTAGGTACTTTTTATTGTTGCTCTAACCTAGTTCATGAGTCTAATCACACAATACCTTGTCTCTGGTTAAACATGGGTTAACATGATTAGTTTCAACATACATATCACTCTTTTATCAGACAGTTATTAAAGGCAAAATGTGATATTTGCATAACTGTGGTTGCCTTCATTACATTTTGTACTCTCCTCCACTTATGATGATTCGATGTAGTGACACCACCCTCTGGCAGGGCTCCTCCTGCAGCTGTACAAAAAAAACTGCAAGGTACACAGGAAAACAAGTTCAAAGCTTCAATTATGTTGGAGAGCACTTTTTTCTGTGCTCCCCCACATCTTTTGGCTGCAAGTTTATTTCTTTTATCAGTATTTTGACCGTTTCTTCTTGAGTCATGACAACTGATGGTATCCAGAACCTTTCTTGAGTAACTGCCAACGAAGCACGTCTCCTCCTTCTCCTTAATTGGCAGTAAAAATCAAACTTCGTTCTTCCTTTTTTTTCTTTCATCTGGTTTAGCATGTACCGTTCCCACACATGTTACACAGTGGGGTTTCCACACAACTCCAATCTGACATCTAAGGTACCACTGGGATGGTTTCCCTGTGGTAACATGTCAAAAGTCACTTTGCACTCAGATCTTGCTTGCATCTTTTTTTTTTTCAACCAAAGTGAACACCTGATCCTCCTCCACGACACGTCCTGGTGTTGCTGATGAGGCGTTGTCCATCTGCAACAAGGCACGTGATGCCCAAACAGCCTGCACTCCGATCTGACTTGGCACCTTGTCACCAGCTCCTCGGGGCGACCTTGATCGTCCAAACAACCAATACCAGGAGAGCATCCAGCTGTGGAAACAATAAAACTGCTTTTCAACAAAAAGAGAGAAGAATTAGTTTTCTCTTTAATAACACATAAATTGGTACTTTTACCCATTTTTTCCTTCTCCTGCCTCTGGGATATTGCAGACCCAGACCAATTTTATAACTTGAATTTGACCTGAAATACTTTTCAGTTTGTCAAATCATGTCTTTCATTTTCTCAGCATTTCCTCTTTTTTTTTTTAACAGTTCATCCATTCTCTTAATCAGCCCAGCAGCTTTGTGGGTGATAAGGAAATATGATAAATCCATTCAACACGTTTTCCAGCTGACCAGTCTTTCACCTGTTTTCCAATAAAATGGGTCCCATTTTCTGTATCTGAAGGGGACCCTCATAAAATTATTTCATCATACTAAGACATTTTAAAGTAGATGTCTGATTTGCATATTTACAAAGATGAGTCACCAACACACCTGAATATGTATCTACAGCCGTACATACATATCTACACCCCTGTGACATGGCAAAGGGCCAATGAAATCTGTTTGCCAGATCTGATATGGTCCCTTTCCCCTATATGTCTCTGCATTTTACTATTGTGACCCTCTTTCTTCCAATGCTGCACGCTCCACATCGCTGCACCTGCAGCCTCATCATCCGCCCTGCTCCACAACCAATCAAACAATTCTTCATACATAACCACTTCATGCAAAAAGTGTCAATAATTAACTTTATTTATTAAAAAGAAATCCTTCTTCTAGTCTTGGCCCCACTCAAAATGTTTAACTCATCAGTTTTCAAAACTGAGATGTTAACTTTTTCCACAGAACCCCTCTTGAAAAGAGCTGAACTTTCACTTTAAATGTGAAACATCTGCAAAACAAGATGGTGAAATTCTTTTTATCTCAGATATTTTTTTTTGGATACTTCTAGAGTTGTTTTTAGATGCTGTCAAAACTATAGCTGCAGGTAAAGCATTTATAAACAACATATGTTGCACTTCCTTCCAAACAATATACAATGCACTTCTTTCAAGGCAAACAGCTTAATTTAACACATCCAAACAACATATTTATTTCTAGACATTTCAAATCCACCCTTTTCTTCTTAAATCATCTTGACTTTAGGCATTTTAAAACATCCTTAGTGGCCCAAAATGTCAATACTTGTGCCTTTAATGGCAACATCAGATGTCTTAATTTCTCCTTTGACCTTTGGCATTTTAAAATCAATATCACCTTCAAGTTTTGGGGCTTTTTAATTTAACGTCAAGATCTGGGCTCTCTAATTCTGGACCTTTGATGTTCAATGTTTGACAATATCTGCTTTTCAGAGTGTTGATGTCAACTTTTGGACCCTACTTTTGCCCCTCTAATCCAAAATAATGGCTTCCAGCCCTCAGCTCTTCAGCTGACACATCATCCATCTCAGCTGCATGCACTCCTGCCTGCATTAATGCCCTCCAGAAAGCAGAACGAGTAAGTTCCTGCATGTTTTTCTGGCCGTCCCTTCTCGGCCCACGACCCATGGGTTGGCTAAATGATTTTTTCACAGTTTTCAGCTCTGTGCTCCTCCTTGTGAACGCACAGCGAGCGCGCCCCTCAGCACATCTCTGCTCGCACTCCCACAGGGTCACCCAATGACCCTGTAAATCAGAGTCCTCCGATGTTATCTGTCGGGCTGTTTCTACACAAACTTCAAACAACGGTCTCGAGCCTTGCAAAGCTCTGACTCGATGCGCTTTCATTTTCTGACCTCCACCTTTGTCTAACAGTCTCGAAAATCGAGCATCTGTGGGTTGTGATATTAAACTCGACGGATTCCATCCGTCAGCCAACCTTGCAACAAAAGCTCCGAATCGTTCCGGCAAAACATCACGCTCTTTCTTCCTCATTTTACGCCTGCATACCGCGCTCTCAGCTACATTAATCAAGCGGTCTAGCTTGCACTCTGTCTGCGCATCAGATAACAACTGTTTTCGTTGTAAAAACTGTTTCTCTTTCTCCTGAACTTCCTCAACACATTTTTCTTTTTTTCTCTCAAATTTTTCTCGCAACCGGGACACCTGCTCCACCGCCCCGTCAGCTACACTGCTCGTTCTCACAAACTGAGCACCGAGCCGTCCATTCAACAAGCAGGCGGTCCTCACATTCTTGTTTCCTCCATTGAGCCTGTGATTGCATTTTCTGATTTTATGCTGAAGTCCTGTCATTGGAGCCATCTTTCCTGACCTCTCTTGCCTGCAAAAGTGGTCAAAACATCACTCGGACTATCTGCTTTCAGAAAAATTGTCTTAACAACTAAGGTGGGCTTCTTCCCCCCTCTTCAAAAACAACAATAAAAAAAAAAACAACTGAGATGGGACTTTTTCCCATCCCGGTACAACTTTTTCCTCCGTTCAGCTCACGCCTCCTCAGGCGTCTGAATAAACTTTTTTCTGTTTTAAATTCTCACACAAAGGCTCGGGCGTCCCCTCCACCTCTTAAACACAAAGTCAGGGTTGGATAACTCGGCACAACTTCTCACACAACGGCTCGGGCGTCCCCTCCACCTCTTAAACACAAAGCCAGGGTTGGATAACTCGGCACAACTTCTCACACAACGGCTCGGGCGTCCCCTCCACCTCTTAAACACAAAGCCAGGGTTGGATAACCCGGCACAACTATGCAACTCGCATCAACATTTCTCTCAACACCCTTTTTTTTTTCCTTCGTTTGAATATGGTGCAGCCGTTCAGAATTATTTATTTAAATTCTTATGATCCCATCCTCGTCGCCAAAAATGTATTGTGAAATTCTTTATCAAAAGGGCTCGTGAAACGGTCGGCAC
>NW_023621718.1:0-5229 GCF_014905685.2 Nematolebias whitei
GTATGCTGTCTTTGTTGTATATGTGGTACCACAAGTGGCTTGCCCAGCTCTAATAAGAAAATGCGCCTCTTGTACAGCTTTGACACATTCCAGTCTGGAAAGATTTCCGTCCAAATGACAAATGTGTTGTATGCTGATACATCAATGATGTTGTAAAAGATGACCAGTGGCCAGCGCGCAGTCATTCTCTTGGTGCTGTATGACCCTGTGACCTTGTCCAGATTGTCCACCCTGCCTTTGGTAGCATTGTAGTCAAGGATCATAGTTGGTTTATGGTCCTCTCGTGTGCTGATTTCAGCATTTTTATGCAAAGTGCTCATGAGCACAACATTTTTCCCCTTTTTAGGGCAATAGGACACCAGGGCTGTATTGTCTGTAAAGGCAAACATGGACGATTGAGAGTCCCTGTTCTTTGTCACCAGTAGCTCAGCGGGGAGTTCAGCTCTGTTCTTTCGGACTGTCCCAACCATCGTGAGCTTTCTTTTTAGAAGTTCTTGACCCAAGTTGTGACCGTATTCTATACCACAGACTGTACCCAGGGGAGGCCACACCTAGTCTGTATGGTTTACCTAAAATCCACAAACAAGGTGTACCTTTAAGACCTATTGTTAGCATGATTAACACTGTCACTTACAATGTTTCCAAATTTCTGGCGTCTGTACTCATCCCTTTAGTTGGCAGCTCAGAACACCACATACAGAACACCATGAACTTTGTAGATAAGGTGAGGGATGTCATCATGGAGACTGATGAAACAATGGTCTCTCTTGATGTCAAATCACTCTTTGTGTGCATTCCTGTTGATGATGCAGTAGAGGTGGTCAGTTTAAGATTAAAATCAGACACCACTCTGAGCAGCAGGACCACGATTTCCACAGAACTGTGTCAACTCTTGAAACTGCCTGCAGTCAACCTATTTCACATATGGGGAGCAATATTATAGGCAGAAACATGGGTGTGCTATGGGGTCTCCAGTTTCTCCTATTGTTGCCAACCTGTACATGGAGGAGGTAGAAAAGAGAGCCTTGACATCCTTTTCAGGGACACCACCAAGTCATTGGTTCAGGTATGTTGATGACACCTGGGTTAAAATTAAATCTCAGGAAGTCCAACATTTTACTGACCACATCAACTCTGTGGATAAATACATCAAGTTCACACGAGAAGATGTAAAAATGGCAGGTTGGCTTTCTTGGACTGTGAGGTCTCAGTCTCTGATAGGACATTTGCAAACCGAGGTGTACCGCAAACCCACCCACACAGACCAGTATTTGCAGTTTGACTCCCATCACCCTTTGGAGCACAAGTTAGGAGTCATCAGGACTCTGTGTCACAGAGCAGACAGCATCCCCACTAGCTCAGGAGCCAGGCAGAAGGAGAAATCCTACACAAGAAAGGCTCTAGAGCAATGTGGATATCCTAACTGGGCCTTCCTGAAAGCAGAGAAGAAACCCAAACAGGACTCCAGTCAGCCATCAGGTGAAAAGGAGGAACCCAGACCAGTGGTCATTCCATATGTTGAGGGAGTGTCAGAGAAACTGCGACGTTTATTTTCTAAACATAACGTCCCAGTGGCTTTTAAACCCCAAAATACATTACGGCAAAGACTGGTTCATCCCAAAGATCCAATCCCCCGGCACAAACAGAGTAATATTGTGTATACTGTTCAGTGTCAGGAGGGCTGTGATCATTCTTACATCGGGGAAACTAAACAGCCACTGGCCAAAAGGATGGCCCAGCACAGAAGATCAACATCATCAGGCCAGGATTCTGCGGTCTACACTCATCTCCAGGCCAGCGGTCACTCTTTCAGGGATGAAGATGTTCACATCCTGGACAGAGAGGAACAATGGTTTGAGAGAGGAGTAAAGGAGGCCATCTTTGTGAAAATAAATCGTCCATCATTAAACAGGGGTGGAGGCCTGCCGGTTCAACTGTCCCCCTCGTACACTGCTGTTATTGCTAGTATCACTCAGCCCTCTGTGAATAGTAAACAGCCATCAGTGTGCTAATGATCCATTGTTAGGCTGATGGTCCTTCTTGACCATGTGATCAGCTGGTTTTGGTTGTCAGCAGCAAACTGGTTGATCCACTCTGAGAAGGTGCTATTTAAGAGACTGAGCTGAATACAGCACCTCAGACTGAGGAAGTCTCTCGGATGAGAGACGAAACGTTTCTATATTTTTTTGCTTTGTTTTGTTGTTTGTTTTTTGAATGTCCAGAGGACCAGATTGAACTTTTTTAGATTTTTGTACCTGGATTATTGAGCATGCATCAGGATATCTTCTTCTATATATTTGTCTTCAACCAAATCAGAAGATGCTGATACCTCCTTGCCTCCCCACTCTGCATCTCCAGAAGTCAGGTGAGGAAGCAGCTGGAGAGACTGAACTGGAATAAGGCTGCAGGTCCAGGTGGTGTCAGTCCCAGAGTCCTGAAGGTCTGTGCAGAGCAGCTCTGTGGGGGTTCTGCAGCACCTCTACAACCTTAGCTTGACCCATGTGAAGGTTCCAGTGTTGTGGAAAACATCCTGCCTTGTTCCAGTGCCAAAGAAAACTCACCCATCAGTCCTCAGTGACTATAGACCTGTTGCCCTGACATCCCACATCATGAAGGTCCTAGAGAGACCTCTGTTGACCATCCTGACTAGACAAACAAGCACATATCAGGACCCACTGCAGTTTGCTTATCAGCGTGGACTTGGAGTTGAAGATGCCATCATACACCTGCTTCAGCAAACTCACTGTCATCTAGAAAAGGCAGACAGCACTGTGAGAGTCATGTTTTTTGATTTCTCCAGTGCATTTAACACAGTCCAGCCTGATTTGCTTTGTCAGAAACTCCAGAAGACTCAAGTGGAGGCCTCAACAATCACGTGGATCAAAGACTACCTGACAGACCACAGTTTGTGAGACTGAAGGGTTGTGTGTCTAATAAGGTGGTCAGTAGCTCAGGAGCACCACAGGGGACTGTACTCTCACCATTCCTTTTCACTCTGTACACCTCAGATTTCCAGTACAAAACAAACTCCTGTCATCTGCAGAAATATTCAGATGACTGCAGTAGTCGGGTGTATCAGAGATGGACAAGAAGCTGAGTACGGGGAACTGGTGGACCACTTTGTGGCATGTTGTGGAAACAATCACCTCATCTTGAACGTGAACAAAAAGAAGTATAAATACCTTGGAGTTCACCTGGACAACAGACTGGACTGGAAATGCAACAGTGAAGTCATCTACAAGAAGGGACAGAGCAGACTGTACTTCTTGAGGAAGCTGAAATCCTTCAATGTTTGCAGCAAGATGCTGCATATCTTCTATAAGTCTGTTGTAGAGAGCACTATCTCTTCTGCCATCATCTGCTGGGGGAGCAAAAATAGATCAACAAGCTCATAAAGAAGGCTGTCTCAGTTCTGGGGACTCCTCTAGAACCTTTGGAGATGATTGTACAAAGAAGGATTCTTCATAAAATGAAGAACATTATAGACAACCCTCAGCACCCTCTTCATCATACAACAACAAAGTGTCTTCAGTCAGAGGCTTCTTCAAATCCGTTGTAGGACAGACCACTACAAGAGATCCTTCCTGCCCACAGCTATCAGCATCTATAACAACTCATTAATGAAACGAGGATGATGAGTTACAACAACATTTAATTTCCCTCTGGGATTAATAAAGTATTTTTGAATTGAATAGAATTGAAATGTGTTAAACATGGACCTGACAAATCTTTTACTTGAAATGTAAACAAACGCATTCAGTGGTGTTTAGCAGCACAAAGTAATTCAGCAGTAGCCGAATTATAAACTGCTTCATTTATTAACATTTAAAAAGTGCCAAGTAATATAAATAAGTAAAGTCTAAATGGTTTATATCTGCATAACTATAAAAATAAAATTCCTGGTAATCTTGCTTTTTTGCAAAGTTCCAAGGTAAACAGAAATAACATTTGAACACTTCAGGAAAATCTCAGAAACAAAACAACAAAATGCACATTTGTATAGTTTACATGTTCATTTGTTGTGTAGTGAAACATGGCAGCCTTCAGGTTTCTGCTCCAGCTGCTCCAGATGTTAGTGAGGTTCAACTGTCTGCAGGTTCTTTTTGATGAAAAGAAGCTTCTCTGCATCATCAGCTGTGAGCTGGTTTCTTTTCTCATCAACAATATGTGACACTGAGCTAAAAAACCTTTCACTGTCTGCACTAGTGCACGGTAGGGCTGGACCATATCACATCGTTCACAATAATACCAGTAAAAAAACTTGCCCAAGAAAATAAGTTATATCATGATATGCTAATTTCATGACGTAAATGCATCATCCCACCACGCAGCGGTCAGTGTATTACACTCATGTGGGTCATGCAGCAATATTCAAATTGTAAAGGTGAAGGCATGAACAGACACATCTGAGCTGAGCGCTGTTTGTCCCAACAGTTTTCGAGCCGGTCAAGGTGAGGGTTCAGCATGAGGGAAGACGTTGCCTTTAGCTTATTAGCTAGCGTGCTGCTAACTTGGAGCTACGTCAGTGTCGACGGGTGGGGTGCACAGTTCGGTTAGGTAGACTGTGCGGTCAGTTCTGTTGAAGCAGTGGGGCACCCCCCTTGTATAATGGTAGAGAAAACACTGACCATGCATCGACCACTGGTTTATGGTCAAGTCGGACCGCGGAGCCTTACCTGAGTCTGACTGTGCACTAACAACGACTGGGAACTGTGCAGCTCAAACCTTGAGACCAGCTACTTTCCTGAGGATCAGGAAATTGGCTGATGTCTGTTCAGCCAATGATCAGCAGTCCTTTCAGACAGCATTTCATTTGTTGTCAGCATTCTTTGTCTTTTCTTCGAGTGAGGGGGATTATAATTGGCAGCTGTGGCTGAGTGGTTACAGCAGTCGTCCTCCAATGCGAGAGTTGGGGATTCGAATCCACCAGCAGTCACATGTCGAAGTGTCCCTGGGCAAGACACTGAACCCCTCATAGCCTCTGATGTGTGTCCCATCGGTGTATGAATGTGATAAAGCTCTGATTAGTCTCTTTAGAATGATTTGTTCAATTAGCTTTGTAGATATCTAGTATAGAGCTGTATGAATGGATAAATGATGACACAGATTATAGTGTAAAGCGCTTTGAGTATGTTGAAATAAGATAGAAAGGCGCTATATAAGTACAGACCATTTACCATAATAGACTATATGCCACGGGTAGTGGTGACGTACTTCCGTTAAAATTTC
>NW_023621719.1:0-5227 GCF_014905685.2 Nematolebias whitei
ATGGAGGCGGGCTGCCTGGCGTGGTGGAGCCCCGGAGCCGCTGGGTACCGCGGCACGGGGAGCTCCTCGCTCTCCGGCAGAATGAGAGAATCGACGTAGTAGCTAGTCAGTGTTCCGGACGTCGACATGGCAGAGAAATTATCCTTTTTACATGCACGCAGTCATACAGCTGATACATACAGCAAAAGTGCAACACACACATACACACATGCGCACACAACTCTTAAAAAAGCACACACATACACACACGCAGTAAAGCCAGCCTTACAAAATAACAATGTGGAGAAATCAAGTAGCAACTTGGCCCCACGGAGAACTACAGTGGGAAAGTAATGGGGAGCCACGCCGCCGCGCCATTGGGCAGCACGGTCACGTGATCATAAGGCTGAACAATAAAAGATAAATCAATCCCTGCAGTCATTAAATACTCACCCGCTCAGCTATTATAACCCCGACTTTTATACGAATGAGCAAAATTAAGGCAAAATCTCTACGAGAAGGAAGAAATCTGAATGATGGAGGCAAAGATTAAAAAAAAAAATCTCTTTATAGTGAGCCCTGCTGCTACTGGTTTCCCTCTCTGCATTCAAAACGATGCAATATGTATCTGGAAGCCTAATTTTACGAGATACTTTATTGGACACGTAAGCACCCTGCCACTGCTGCTCGCCAAAACACATTTCAGAAACACACAGGAAGTTTGAAGCTCCAAGATCTGCAATCATAAATTAACAGCAAACACATTAAATACGTTCTGTTTTTATTTTGATCTCTGCTGTCGGATTAATTCAAATGAGCACTTTTTCCTCCCACCCTGTTGGAGATTCATATATTATTGGGCATTTAAAGCTAAATTATGATTTGTTACATCAGCGAAGTTACAAATAAGTTGAAAGAAAAACATGGAGGCAGCAGCAGCGATTTGCTTTTATTTAGCCTCCATAAACACTCCTCGGTGACATACAGGATTTGACAATTTAATATTATTTATAAATTTGCGTTGCAAAATACACCCGGATGTTAAATTAGGTTTTCTAATTAAAAAGGTTATAATGAATCTGAGATGAGTGGAAAAGCAAATCGAGGTTCAAATGAGTTTACTTTATTAATCTTTACTGTTATTTCAGGCAAATGATTAAAAAGAAAGGTTTGATTTATTTATTTGTTTCAGGAAATTGACTGTATTTTTGTTTCGTGCTGAGCAGGACATTTTTTAAACTGCTTTCTTGAGTTTATTTTAATTGTTTTCATAATTGCCACCGTTTTAAACGTCACTGTAAATATTTTGTTTATTGAAAGTTGATTTCAAATTTTATAAAAAAGATCATTTTGTGTTCGAACTTTGCCAAAATGCAGGCTTTTAAAGCGTCGGGTTGCAAAAATAAGCAAAAAGTCAATAAAAAATAATTCAGTATAGCCTTTATTGATAGATTTAATTTGAGGATTTAAAAGAATACATTAAATTCTGTAAAACAAAGAAAAAATTTATGAACGTATCCAAGACTTGACTCGAATGCAACTAATTCGCTATTTTTTTGTTTCCAAACGAAGTCCAACACCACACATCTCACTTTGCTGTATACGTCGAGCTGTTTATTATTTGCACCACATTATCACCCACATATCTGCTGTGTGTTTCATCGCCTCCATGAACAAATGCGCTGCTGAAAGCTGCCAGCAACCTGAGCCTCCGCGCAACTTTACGCACAATCGGCGCTAAAAATAACCTTAACCTGGGGTTTGTGATTTCATCTCTTAAAATCCGCGTCTGTGGGGTGGACAAAAACACAGCACGATTTAACTACTTTGAATAAAATAAACTGTATTGTTGCTTAGGCAAAAAGTACTGTCTTTCTTAAAAATAATATTTTGTGTTCGATAATATATTGGAAAACTCGCCAAATGCGCAAATATAAACAGGAGTTACATTATTTAAACTGCACAGATGGCTGAAGATATAATCTGGATTATAATTTAAACCAGAGATTGACCAAACAAATGTAACTAACAAGATTTTTTTTACATATTATCGGCGGGTGGGGAAATGGAATAAAAAATGTGTGGGTTTTTACGCATGCGTGCGTGTGTGCTCTGCAACATATTCTAAACCTGATATCGCTAGTGTGGTTTTCAAAGCAGCAACCTTGAGTTTTCTCATATTACTTTGGTGTTTTATTTATTGCCAGCAAATAAAAGACACGCTGGCCCACACCAATGCAAGGCCACAGGGAATTCGTGACGCACGCACAGATTTTCTGCATTCTGCAGGTCCCTTTGCATTTAAATAAGAATGGCAAGAAAGAAAATTGTGCATTCTCGTTGCCTGTCACCTCACTGGTTGCACATTATTTGACCAGCAGACATTAGACATCAAACAAGCCGAGGAGGGCAGGTTAAAAGGAGCGGCTGTGCTCCTATTTGTGCACTAAACCCCAAACAAGAATAGACAAACACCTTAGGAGCAGGAAAAGACGCCAACAGCTCTCAGGCTGTAAACCTAAATCATGGTGTCTTTTTCACCCTGCAGTTTACCGCAGGGGCTATTCGCTTTTCTTCTTCTTCTTCTGCAGATAACAGCCTGTCTGGAGGATCTAAATATCGCCATAAAGCCCTTCCCTCCCTTTTGTTTTGAGCCTCCATGGCGCAGCGGCAGCATCCGGTTGTCACTGCCCGCGGAGGTCGCTGTTGCCCCATTCACCTTCCCCTTCCCCTCCACTGCAGTGGTCGTAACCGAGGCCTTGTCTGGCGTGTCTGCGTCACTACTATACACGGAAAAATACACTCCCCACTTCTTCTTTTTCTTTGTAACCCCCCCATACAACTCCAAGTACACGTCTAGCACTGCGCCTGAGCTCTGGTCGGCTGCGTATCCAGCGCACAAAACATATTTTGAGGCAACAAAAGAAGCAATAAAGGAATCTGAAGAAAGCTGATTGAGCACAGAGACATGCAGCCACTCACCCCTCCCTGTTTTATTACCTAGAGAGAGAGAGGGAGGTTAGTAACGTGCGTCCAAACACCTATTTTCAAACAAATCTCAACATCCCCGTGTCTCTGGGTCGCTTTGGTCTCGATGGTTGGAACTGGGGCAATTAAGACAGTTTCATGTTGCAGAGTTAGAAATGCACCCCAACAACATGAAACTACCTAAACCACACGACAGTCGATCCAGGGAAAGGAGGGAGGGGGGATTCGGGGGGCCCTCTAGTGAGAAACACAAACCAGCCAAATCCTAACGCGCCGTGGTCGCTTCCGTTCTCGTGTGTCCAAAGAATGACAGGATGGATGACAAGTCGCCTTTTTACGCACGACGGTGAAAACCGCTGCAACAAAGGCGCAAAGAAAAAAAATGTATGAACAGATACACAAAGATGGCTGGACTCACCAGATCCTCGGGGTGTGAGTGTTTTCCAGGCTGCAGCAGAAAGCGTGTTATCCACATGGTGAGCGGGTTTGAGCAGTTCACATTTCTAAGCTGTGAGCCGGGCCTCCTCTCCGTCCGAAAGGCGCACTCACGACTGAAGCTGCTGCTTCGAGGAGAGGGAGAAACCTCATATAGCAGCCAGTCATAAAACTCTACAATAGCCGGCTGGGCATGCAGCAGGACGGCTTATAGCCTTAATATCTTAATTATTTCCGACCAGTCAGTGCGTGAGGCTTCATACAAAGGCTGATGTTTCAGACAAACAGGATGTGGACCTCATGGGAACATATTTTGAGCTTTATTTCCAACAGCGAGCCGTGTTTAAATAAATGATGGCACAAAAATAAAAGAAAATACAGGCAGCTACTCTTCAGTGCGAGCTGATAATTTATTAGGCATTACACAAAAACACAATATTTATATTTATATATATACAGAGAAATATACATTCAAATAATCCTCCTTCACTGCACGCTTCTTGTTTTCCCTGTGCGTGACGAAAATTACAAATTATAAGTTTCTCCATTAGATTAGCTCCCAATAAATGTTGGACTACTTTTTTCTTTTTTTAATTTGAGGTGTTGTGTTCAGATTTGGAGAACACTCTGTGTCCTGCGGAGCAAATTAACATTTGGCTAAATTTAGACAGATTGGAGTATTTTGAGACACCTCGAGTGTGTATGTGTATGTGTGTGTGTGTGTGTGTGTGTGTGTGTGTGTGTGTGGTAGAGAAAGTGTGTGTGTTGTTGTTGGACTGCACTGATTTAACGACACCATCCAGTCATACAAGAGATGTAACCACACTACAGGAACACGACATCTGAAAACAGAACATGGAGTCAGTTTCTTAGATTCTCTCTGGAGATGCGCCATGACGCGCGTCTGGAAATGGAAAAAAAAAGGTCACTGCACCTCACGGTGAGTGCAGAGAAAATGGTGAGGATGGGAGGGGTGGACAGAAAGGTGGGTGTCGACAATTACACCCATTCTTTCTTTAATTATCATTCTTGTTTCTTCACATGTTCTTTGTGCTCAATCACGAAAATCCGTAGTTGGACGTGAGCTCCCGGATCCTGTTCTCCCTCGTCATTTTCTTCAGTTTCATCCTGCGGTTCTGGAACCAGATCTTAACCTGTCTGTCCGTCAGGTGCACGCTCTTACTGATCTCTAGGCGGCGCTCTCGGGTCAGGTACATGTTGAAGAGGAACTCCTTCTCCAGCTCCAGTGTCTGGTGCTTGGTGTAGGGACAGCGTTTCTTTCGGCCGCTTTTTGCCGTCAGCCAGTTGGCCGTGTTTTCACTTTTTGTGTCTCCTGAAAAAATGTCAGACACATGGGGGGGGGGGGGGGGGGGGGTGGGGAGGAGACGGGGGGGGGGGGGGGGGGTGGGGGGGGGGGGTGGGGGGGGGGTTACGCAGTGCAACATGAGGGGATGGGATGTGAGAGGAGACAAATGAAGACAAGGAGCAGCAAACAACGTGTACGTTATAGTGGAGATAGCAGGAAACCCTTGGACAAACATAGTTTTGTTATATTCATGTCCATTTAATCCATTTATGGGTATATGTAAATTAAGATGGACGTGATGTAGTTTAAATGAGACCTGGAATAAAATATATTTTAAAACATATACTGAAAGGGTATTTTTGTCTTGTGTGTGTGTGTGTGTGGTGTGTTGTGTGTTGGTATCTTGTACGTAGAACATAACTTTTATTTTACATAATTTCTTAAACAACACATACAATGTCTTACATTTAACTCTGGACATTGAAATGGCAAGTGTGGCAGCATCACAAATAACCTAAT
>NW_023621720.1:550-5226 GCF_014905685.2 Nematolebias whitei
TATATATATATATATATATATATATATATATATATATGTATATATATGTATGTATATGTATATATATGTATGTATATGTATATGTATGTATATGTATGTATGTATATATGTATATGTATGTATGTATGTATGTATATGTATGTATGTATATGTATGTATGTATATGTTTTAAATACTCATCTATTGTAAAATTTATGATGATAGAAAGGTTTAGAAAATAGTGTGAATCCATATGACATATTTGGGCTTAAAGGTATTTTAGGACCTCAAAAATTTACTTTGGTCTTTATCCAGCTGAAATTAACCATTTGCCTATCAACCCAGCCACAATTAATTTGTATTTTTCCAAGGTGGGTTTGTTTAAAAATCTATCTACAACAGGGAAGACAGTATTTGTTCATAACTTTTCCATAGTACTCCACTTCATACATTTTAACTATCCCTTTATGTTGTTAAACTACGCTGAATACCATGATTATTGCCAAAAAAAACATCAAAATAATGTTCTTTACAAATATTTTTTGCAGACAAAACCCTAAAAGTATATCATAAAAAAATAAAGCCACTTTGACATATTAAATGCTATGTCATCCTAACAACTTTATTATTTTTCTTAGTTTATCCATTCACTTTAACAGTGTGAGTTGAACAGAACTATAATTTCTCCAGCTCTACACAGAAGCCATCATGGATGCTCACAGCAGGCACAAAGTGTATAACAGTCTGAAGCCCATGCTTCTGTTAAGAACGAACGAGGGATATGAGAAAAAAATAATTTGACAAGGGGGGGTTTGTTACGGTACTTGACTTGCTCTAATTGGCTCTGCCTGTAATGGCTTTAAATTAGCTTCCTCCTGAGATTCTGAGTTCTTTTTTGGGGCTTTGTATGGTCAAACAACCAAAAGAAAAAAAAAAGAAACATATGAGAAAACACATTACCAAAACCCAATTTTCCAAATAGTTTGGGGATAACTGCAACTCATTGTAAGTAACAAGCGTAATGATGTGCAAACAAATTCAACTTTTCACATGCAACAAAAACAACATATTAAATATAAAAAAAGCTGAGAAGTTTGGCTTTAGGAAAATTAAATGCCGATTTGACATCTGCCAGCAAGGTTGCACATAAAAGAATTAAAACATAAACAAAGGAACAGCAAAAGGAATCAGAACAAGTCAAGGTAGTCAGGTGTGAATGAAACGTTTTATTGCTTGTAGAATTTTCCGTCAGTGACTGTTTTAAATGTAATTACGGCAGCAATCCAAGCACAGCCATTGCTTTTCAAACATTTGTTCATATCTTAGCAGAGCAAAAAGTGGGTTGTAATTTTTAATTGCAAATGTGTCATTTTTCCCACTGTTTTGTTTATAACAGGAAAATATGAATGCTTTTTCTTTATCGGTTGTAGTGTCAAAACACAGAACATGTCAGCACAGAGACAAGGAGAGTGCACAAAGTAACAGAAAAACACTTGATCACTGGTTCTCCAACTTAACACAGTTGTCTAATTTTCAGGCACCAGTATGATTTTAACAAAGCCTCTTTAGGGGGGAATGCAATTAAAACAAAACGTAGCAATAACTGCACTACTCATAATTAGTACACACTAAACAGCTAAAAATTGGGAACATTCACATCAAAAATCTATCCACTGCTTTGAATTCCTCAGGTTCATGGATCACATTAAAATATTGCATTTTCTCCTCCAGCTATTTTTATTCTTGAGACATTTAAGAGTTTGCAGAAGCGACTCTAATGAGCACCTAACAAAGGTGAATGGTGCGTTAGCCACCTATATTGAATTTAAAGCGTGTATCTGAGTTACACTGATGGATCTGTTTGCCATTTAAAGCTAAAGCTTTTTTTGGTTTTGAGGTCTCAGTCACCCTGAGTTGCACTTTGTGGTCAAACAAAAAGCAACAAGAAAAAAATAGTTTGATCAAATTTTGTGACTCCTTAGACAGAGCTTTTTATCAAGGAAAAACATTGTCCACTTGTTTTCCTTAAAGTCAGTTTGTTGTTCTAACCTAATCCACCTGAAACTGTATGTTTTATCATTCTGGTTTACATTCAAAGAGCTCAGCTCTAAATGGAACAGTGTCCTCATGTTTAAAAGTATTACTGGACAAATTAAATAGTTTGTACAAAGTATTATTATTATTTGGAAGGAATGGGGTTCTTGGACAAATGTGTTTTCATTCTTAACTGTATAGTGTTATGCTAATTGAAATATTAACTAGAGAAAATGCATTTCCTGCATACATGCAGTGTGAATGCTTACTGTTGAAGAACTTCCTGAAAAACAGCTGAAATTAGCTAAAATCGTGCTGAAATGTAGCTGAAATGGAAGAACAAGTATAAATTAGTAGAATAAAGCAAAAATAAGGCATATTTGTGGAATTGGATTTAAATAAATAGAAATGAGAACAAGATTTAAGAAATTAGCTAAAAAAGCTCAAGTAAGCCAAAAATAGCTGAAAAGTAGCTGAAAAGCAGAATGAAGCTGAAACTACCAGAAGAAAGTGGAAGGAGTTTAAATTAGTTTTAAAAAAAATCTGGAATTAGCCGAAAAAGCTAAGTTTAGCACAAAATAGCTAAAAAGTAGCTGAAAAATCAGAAACAGCTGAAACCAGCAGAAAAAAAAGCTGAAATAACAAGCTGAAATTAGAATAAAAAAGTTATTTGGGCTAAAAGTAGCAGAAATGACCATGAGCAACTTTAATTTATCCAAAAACAGATAATATTAGTTGAAAAATGCTAAAAAGTTATCTGAAAAATAGGAATACGCTTAAATTAGCAAAAGAGAGCAGATGAGACATGTTTGCCCATTTAAGCTGAAAGAAGCAGAAATGAGCCCCAAAAAGAGGAAATTTATCTGAAAAAAAAAAATAATAATAATAAAGCTGAAATTAGCAACAACAACAACAAACTGCTGCAAACTAGCTAAAAGGGCAGATAGAATAATAAATTACCAGATGTGGAGTGAGCACATGATTGCTCAATTAGACTGAAAAAATTTGCAATGAGTGCAAAAAATTTGGAATTAGCTGGAAAAGCTAAAATGATCATAAAACAGATAAATAGTAGCTGAAAAAGCAGAAAAAAGATTAAACTTGCAGAAACAAGTTGAAAGAAGCTTAACGCTGAAATTATCAGAAATAAGTTAGAAGAAACACAACAATGTTGTAGTTAGCAGAAAAAAGATGAAAAGAGCACAAAACAGCTGAAAATCCGGATGAAATTAGTTGAAAAGATGTTTAAATGTGCACAAGGAAGCTGAAAGAAGCTGAACCAGAAGAAACTGTGAAAGGAGCAGTAAAAGGTTGTAAACAGAACTAAAGATATGAAGGATGTAAAATGAGCTCAATTAATTTCCTATGACAAAAAATAGCAGAAAATGCTAAATATTTCAAAAAACTAAAGTTGCACTAATACTAAAAGTCATAGTAGAATTGTCCTGAACGAGCTGGTTGTTTTGATAAATGATTTCTTGAAATAGCTTGAAAACTACGATGAGAATCACGCCGACAAACGTGTGGATGAAAAAAAAAGGATCACAATAGTGTGAATGCTTCATAAACATTCACACAATAATACCACGGAGTGCACAACTTTTGCTGAAACATACAGGTAAAGCTACAAACATCAACCATAAGTGGTAAAAGCTCTGTCATTTTCAAGTGCATTTTTTTCTTCTTTTAGCTAAGGTTTCTTATCAGACTGCCAGACATTATGTCTTCATTGTCTTTAGAACTGATTTTCTGAGTGTCTGTTGACCCTGCAGAATTGGATGGCCCCACTTTCAGAGACACAGGATGTATGGAGGTTTACAGTGGAGCGATTAACAAGATTTCAGTTTGAGAATCCACCTGTCGGCTATACAAACAAGGAGGTTAATATCAAGTTCTTTGATGTAAAATAAAACAAATTTCTCTCATACAAGTTTACATTCGCTTTAAAAAAACCTCATATGTTTAATTAGCTTCTGTGCTCAGATACTAAAAAATAAAAGAGTTCAAATGTAATGTCACAACTCATTTTCTTTTATTTCCCTTGAAAAATGTCAATGCTTTCCTTTAAAAACTGGTGACAATTTTGTGTGGCGACAATATAATATTTTCTGAAAATGTTTTTCACAGCCTTGGATTTCCTTTTTTTTTTTTGCACTCAAGTTTGTGCAGAACTGTGCTGACAATAAGTCACACCGCTGATGAGCATACTGAGCAGACAGCAGCATAGGTTATACATTTTTGATGGCCACAATGGTGACCACATGCTTGCTCGGGGAGCGGTGCGACTGCACTCTGCGGAACCCTGTGAGTTTCCAAGTTTCCATGTCAGTGTTAAGTGTTCCATTAAAATGAATGTCCAAATCAGCAGGGAGAAGCAGATTCTCCTGCAAGCTCCTAATCTCTCTTTTCAGCCTCATTTATCTGCACTATCTCTGAGGAAGTTGTCCAAAGAGGACACTGCTGGAAGTCCTTGTACTCTGCCCTTGAAGGCTAACACCTTGTTCCCTAGACATGTAATCAAAAAGTTGGTTCAGATTTCTGCCCATGTCAACTTTCTTCCTTCTTTTTAACTTGACTGGCTTTCTGCCATCTTTTTTTATTAAATGGGCTCAAAAGTACAGATGTAAACATTTGGACACACCAACTCGTTTTTTTTTCATCAT
>NW_023621721.1:0-5225 GCF_014905685.2 Nematolebias whitei
TGTCATGAATCACGTCCTTGTATTTAGATCTTTATCACTCTGTTCACTAGCTCTGGTTTCTCAGTTCTGTTCTGCTCTTTTCATTCTCACTCCTTATCTCCTTCTACCTGGTTCTCATGTGTGTGTGTGTGGAGAACCAGTCTGTCCACTCTGCATGTTGGTGAAGGCTGACTGCACTAATTGTCTGCACTGCAGCCAGCTGGCCTGATTATCTCTGACTGGCTGCACCTGTTCTCTCCACCCTTTATAAGCAGCAACCTGTCAACTCTTCGGTGCCCGATAGTTGAACACTCTTAGTAGTTAGTAGATATCTCGCGTTCATGCCTGTAGTCCTTGTTGCCCTCTCTTGTCCCTGTTCAAGTCCTCGCTCCTTGTCTTGCCCTCCACGCTACCTGTCCCTCTTTCTGGTTGTCCTCCCCTTCTTGTTTGGCCTGATCTCTTGGTTCCTTGACCCTCTGCCTGCCTCGACCACGTCTCTTTGGATTGCCCTTTTGGATTTGTTTCTGCATCTGCTCTTGGTACCGACCCACGCCTGCACGACCACCGATCTGCCTGCTCCTCTGGTACTGCCTGACATCTGCTTCTCGTTACTGGACCTTGGAAAGCCTGACCTCCCCTTTTGGATCGCGGACTCTGGACACGCAGACAGCTGCGGCCGACTGTCGTCCTTCACCGGACTCAGCCCTTCCAGCAGCTGCAGATCTGAACACTTCCACCTTTCAGGACCCTTGAGATCATCTGAGACGATTGCTCCTGCCATTAACCAACACCAGAACCAGAACCCAGACCAGCACCGAGACCAGCTGTCACTTCCCTCCTAGAAACAATAAACACTTATTATTTATCGTCAGTCTGTTGTGTTGTGATCTTGGTCCAAACCCTCACGAGAGTTCCTTACAGAACTATCGGGCCATTATGGACCACTCACACACAGCAGAATGGCAGTCTGGTGTCGAGGGAGCTATTTGTAAATTAGAAACTAATATGGAGGAGATAGTTCGTTTACTCAAGTCATCCTCTTCTCCCGAACCAGTTCAAACCTGCCCGGTTCCTACCCGGGAACCTAGACTCTCGCCACCTGAGGCATTTTCTGGAGCACCTGACCAATGCCGTCCATTTATCACACAATGCGAGATCCACTTCCAACTTCAACCCTCCATGTTTACCTGCGACCGCTCCAAAGTCGCATATATGATCTCACTGTTAACAGGCAAGGCCAAAATATGGGGGACTTCAGAGTGGCAAAGAGACTCACAGTTTGTTCACTCTCTTCAAAGCTTCAAGAAGGAGTTATGCCGAGTTTTTGACCCAGTTCTTCCGGAACGAGAGGCTGCCAGACGTCTATTCGACATCAAGCAAGGTAACCGTCGCGTCACAGATTATATCATTGACTTTCATTCTGTATCGTCCGGCAGTCACTGGAATGACGAGGCATTAACCGATGCCTTTTATCGAGGCTTGGACGACGCCATTAAGGACGGGCTGGCAACCCAGAGACTTCCAGAGACATTACAAGGTTTGGAGGACCTGGCCACAAGACTCGACCTCCGACTGGCTGAACGCTCTCGGGAAAGGAAGTCTGCTACGTCATCTTTCGTCAGGCAACGCGGTGAGTACGGCGCTCGCACGAAGACATGGGACCTACCTCCTGTTTCTTCACCTCGTCCGACAGTGGAGCCTCGGCAGCAGTCACCAGGTCCGGCTGAGGAGCCAATGCAGCTGGGCCGAAGCAGACTCACTACGGCGGAGCGGGATCACCGCCGAAGGAATCGGCTGTGTTTCTATTGCGGCAACGCTGGACACGCCGTCTACTCTTGTCCGGTAAAAGGCGGGGCTCAATAAACGAGAGGAGATGTTTATTGAGTCGCGCATCCACTTCCTCCATCTCCTCACCATTCGTCATCCCCGCCGAGATCTGCGTTCCGGGTAAGATCTGTTCCTCCATCAAAGTGTTTGTTGACTCTGGAGCTGATACGGAGTTTTTGGACTATGATTTCGCTGTCACTGCCGGAATTAAAATCCTGCAGTCTTCTAAGAACCACTCCGTTGTCGCTCTTGATGGTCATCCTCTCAACTCCTCCTCCCAGGTCTCAGAGCCCGTCACGTTATGTTTAGGTGGTAATCACAAGGAACTAATCAGTTTTCTTATAATAAACTCTCCTGAGAACCCTGTAGTCTTGGGTGCTACCTGGCTGGCTAAACATAACCCACACTTAGATTGGAGGCGGAGGGAGATTTTGGGATGGTCAGAAGAATGTCTCTCTACCTGCCTTTATGAAGCAGTGGTTCCTTCAGACTCTGTCACTCAGTCGCCCAGTTATTATCCAGACTTAGCTAAGGTCCCCACTGACTATCATGACCTCAAAGAGGTATTCAATAAAGTTAAGGCCAAGTCGTTACCCCCGCACAGACCCTATGACTGCCCTATTGACTTAATGCCCGGTACCACACCACCCAGAGGGGGCCTTTATTCTTTATCCTCACCAGAACAAGAGGCCATGAAGTCTTACATTCAGGAGTCCCTGCAGGCTGGGATCATCAGACCTTCGGTCTCTCCTGCAGGGGCCGGTTTCTTTTTTGTTAAGAAGAAGGATCAGACCCTCCGTCCCTGCATTGACTTTAGAGGTCTGAACAAGATTACTGTTAAGAACAAGTACCCCTTACCCTTGATGAACACTGCATTTGACCTTCTGCAGGGATCCAAGGTTTTCACTAAGCTCGACCTCCGTAATGCCTACCATCTGGTTCGCATCAGAGAGGGGGACGAGTGGAAGACTGCATTTAACACACCCACTGGACATTATGAATATTTGGTGATCCCATTCGGGCTCACCAACGCTCCTGCAGTTTTTCAATGTCTTGTTAATGATGTGCTTAGGGATATGGTTGACAAGTTTGTTTTTGTTTATCTTGACGACATTTTGATTTTTTCTAAGGACATTAACGCTCATAAAAAACACGTTAGATCTGTTTTAACCCGGCTTCTGCAGAATGGTCTATATGTAAAAGCTGAGAAATGTGAGTTTCACACCACCTCCACTACTTTCCTGGGTTTTGTTGTCTCCCCAGACTCTGTATCCATGGACTCTTGCAAGGTGGCTGCTGTGGTGGACTGGCCCACTCCCAAGGACCGGAAGCAACTGCAACGCTTTCTGGGGTTTGCTAATTTTTATAGACGCTTTATAAAAGGTTACAGCCAACTCGCTAAGCCTCTCCATGAACTTACCTCATCCAAGTCTCGTTTTGTTTGGTCCACCGCAGCAGCCAAAGCCTTTTGTGTGCTCAAAAAACTGTTTTCTTCAGCTCCCATCCTCCGGGCCCCCAACCCCGACGAGCCCTTTGTCGTCGAAGTTGATGCCTCCAGTACTGGGGTGGGGGCCATTCTTAGTCAGCGCAGCCTGGAGGGACGCCTGCATCCTTGTGCTTTCTTTTCTAAGGGTCTCTCCGAGGCAGAAAAGAACTATGACATTGGGGATCGGGAGCTGCTTGCCGTCAAACTCGCCCTTGAGGAGTGGAGACACTGGTTGGAGGGCTCCAGGTTCCCCTTTTTGGTTTGGACTGACCATAAGAACCTGGAGTACCTCAAATCCGCTCGTCGCCTCAACTCCCGTCAGGCCAGGTGGGCACTGTTCTTTTCACGTTTTAATTTCACTTTGTCTTTTCGACCCGGTGAGAAAAACACCAAGCCTGATGCCTTGTCTCGCATCATGGAGAAGGATGACGTCCCCTCCTCTCAGGAGGATCAGTTTATCCTCCCTGAGACTGCCCGCCTGGCCGTTACCCAGCTTGAGTTGGATCTGAAGGCTTCCAACCAGACCGATCCTCCTCCACCTAGTTGCCCACCCAATCGTTTATTTGTCCCTCCCTACATGGTTAAACAAGTTTTGGATTTCACTCATAGTTCTCGTCTATTCTGTCACCCTGGTTTGAGTAAAACGTTGTCCCTGGTTAAGTCACAGTTTTGGTGGGAGACCTTATTTCAGGATGTCCAAACCTATGTGCGATCTTGTCCCTCCTGTTCCCAATCCAAACCCTCCAAGCGCCCTCCTTCAGGGCTGTTACGCCCCCTTCCCTGTCCATCTCGTCCCTGGTCGCACATAGGAATGGATTTCATTACCGGTCTCCCACCATCCAATTCTCACTCGGTCATCCTCACTATAGTTGACCGCTTTTCCAAAATGGTCCATTTGATTCCCCTTCCCAAACTACCATCATCCAAGGAACTCGCCCTGATCATGGCCAGGGAGGTTTTTAGACTCCACGGTCTGCCCACTAACATTGTTTCCGACAGAGGTCCTCAGTTTGTCTCTCTCTTTTGGAGGGAGTTTTGCTCCCTCCTGGGCATTGACATTAGCCTCTCCTCTGGGTTTCACCCTGAGACCGATGGCCAGACGGAGAGGGCTAATCAGGAGGTCGAGGGCAAGCTGAGGATTCTATGCCAACAGGACCCCGAGAAGTGGAGCTCCTCCCTGCCTTGGGTTGAACATGCCCTCAACTCCATTCCTTCCTCGGCCACCGGTTTGTCCCCCTTTTACGTTGTCTTTGGTTATCAGCCCCCTGTCGTCTCTCTCCAGGAGAGGGAGGCTTCTGTCCCCTCCGCTCATCTGGCCGCCCTACGCTGCCAGAGGGTTTGGAGGAAGGCCAGACGCGCCTTATTGAAGAGTAGGGCGGCCTATCGCAAGCAGGCCGACCGCCATAGAACCCCCCAGCCCGTTTACTCCATAGGCCAAAAGGTATGGTTGTCCACCAAGAATCTCCCACTTAAGCTCCAGTCCCGTAAACTGGCCCCTCGCTTCATTGGTCCCTTTCCCATTTCCAAAATCATCAACCCTGTGTCTGTTCGCCTGACTCTTC
Source organism: Nematolebias whitei (assembly GCF_014905685.2). Classification (NCBI taxonomy): domain Eukaryota; kingdom Metazoa; phylum Chordata; class Actinopteri; order Cyprinodontiformes; family Rivulidae; genus Nematolebias; species Nematolebias whitei. Next base: position 4,855 of record NW_023621721.1, read on the forward strand.
CTAGGTCCCTCCGTGTCCATCCCACCTTCCACGTTTCTTGTGTCAAACCGGTGGTCTCCTCCCCTTTTCATGCCCCTGCTCACGCCCCTCCACCCGCCCGCTTCATTGATGGTGGTCCTGTCTATACTGTGCGCCGTCTCCTTCGCTCTAGGAGGAGGGGACGGGGGGTTCAGTACCTTGTCGACTGGGAGGGGTACGGTCCTGAGGAACGTTCCTGGGTCCCCTCCCGTCACATCCTCGACAAGACCCTCTTCGCCGACTTCCACGCTCTCCATCCAGATCAGCCAGGTGGAACGCCAGGAGGCGTTCCTTGAGGGGGGGATCTGTCATGAATCACGTCCTTGTATTTAGATCTTTATCACTCTGTTCAC
>NW_023621722.1:0-5223 GCF_014905685.2 Nematolebias whitei
GATGTTTTTCTTAGTTCATATCTTAGATGTTATTACTGTTTTTCTTAGACATTTTATTGTTGGATGTAACTGGGACCCTGGGTACATAATTTCGCTCCACCACATGTACCACATGAGGTGCGAATGACAATAAAGAAACTCTGACTCTGACTCTGACTCTTACAATAGTTACGCAAAAATTATCCAAGGACAAAGAAATGTGAACAGCAGAATGCAGAGGTTCTCCTTCAGTCGTGCAAACGTGCAGCCCGAGCTGGAGACACATGTTGGTGCACAAAACAGGAACACACCTCTCCAGGGAGCAGACAGGGCTTCCCTCCCTGTCTACATCTGCAGATTGTGTAGTCATTGCACAATCTACACACAGACTCACACAGCAGAGACCTCCCTGAGTGCGCCTGTATAGGCTGAAACTATGCAGTGTTTTCCTCCAGTAAAACACGCTAATAAAGAGCAGATTTTACACAACAGCTAACACACTCAGGAGGAGATGTGAAGATGGAGAAGGGTCGGGGTGGCACAGGGATGACGAACAGAAAATATTAATCAAGACAAAAAGCAGATCTGTCTCCGTCTGAACGTGGGATGAGCTGCACCCCTGAGCGAAGCGCGGGAACTCTTCTCCCCGATATAATATCAGAGTTATGAATGTGTGGAACCCTCAGAAAGCAATATGAGTTGTGCAGGAAGAGGGATGAAGTGTTTGCATCCAGGCATCGTCCGTGCAGCGTGTGGGACGCAGCGTGGAACTGTTCCGAGAGACGGAGAGGAAATTCATTGTTTCGTTTGTTGTTGTCTCATCCAGAAAACCTTCATTTGAAGTCATGACGATGAGAACAATTTAACTATAATGCTTCATAGACGTAAAAACCAATGAAAGGAGTGGATATTTAAACATGTTCAAAGAAGAATTGATCGTAGGATGTCAAGGATGAGTGTTTTTTCAATAAAAACAAATTAAATTATTAAGAAAATCATAAAATGGGTCAATGGTTGAGACTTTTCTGGTAACGTCATCACCTTTCTGCTCCATATTTGGATTAACTTTAGCAACAGTTCAAGATTACATCTTCGGCTGCACCACACAGATGTTTGCATCAGTATCCATCCATCCATCTACCTATCCATCCATTCATCCATCCATTCATCCATCCATCCATCATATTCCACTTGTTCTGAAATCAGGTCTTGGGGGCAGCAGCTTGTAATAAAAGACAATAAAAATGCTGGTGTTACCATGTCAGCCTTAATAGATGGTTGAGATTGGTCTAGACCACCTTGTGTCACAGAAAACATTCACCATATTTTAACACTAACTCTTTTCCCGGACTCCTTCTAGTCTCCTACAACTTCCATAGTAGTGAACAAAGTGTTTGTTTCAGCTGTAAATGAGGGGTTGTATCAGGAGCAATCACGTTTTTCACTGGGTCTTCACTAACAGACCCCTCTGCTTGCCTTAGATCCATAAATGTGACCCAACCACAAACACCATTTCACATAATGTGGACAGGATGATGGTGCGTTCAAGACAAACTCAGAAACATAGAACAAATCTCGCTGCACTGATTTACATGTTCATGTTGAATCGTCTGGGAATATATAGATGTACCTCATGGGGGTTTTGTCCTGATCCAACTTGTTGATCAGAGTGTAGTGAACTTGACCTGATGTCAAAACTAAGCCTAAGGTCAAAACCCTTGACCTTAAGAACCTTGTGGGACAGAAACTGTCATTTCATTGATTTGAATCCAGAAATACAGGTGCACCCATCCTGAGACTTTCTTTCTTGAAAATTCAAGTGAAAGAACACTCTCTTTTCTATTATCATTACATGTTTTACAAATGTTTGATAATCAAAGTGTTTTAGTTCAAACATTTTAGATGTTACAGTGAACTAATCAATTTTATTAACTGTAAAACAGTAACAATGATTTTTTAGTTGCTTATGCAAAGTAGAATTCATGTTAAGGCCTGTTACAGAGTAATTATGCATTTTCTGATTTCTGTCTTTGAATGAGCAGTGTACGTTTGGTCCAAGGTCGGAACCTAAGCAGACAAGTGTTGGAACGAACTGCCTTGTTTTTAAATCCTCTCAGACGTAAACAGAGAAGTTGGCACCTGTTCTCCAAACTCGCCCAAACATTTCTCTCTCCTGTCTGGGAACATTTTCAATCTGTTCTAATAACATTCTTGCTGTTTTCTGACTTCTAGTAACCTCTTACGTCACAAACCACACCCCTGTCTGGTCGACATTGACCAATCAGGGACTCCCAAATGAACCGGAAATAGAGCTCTTTAAAATGTCGCTACTTCCTAGTTCTCCCAATTCTCTGTGGTAGCAGTTCTGAGATGTTCGCAGTTCTGTGAAGTCGTTGTTCTGTGAGTTGCCGTTGGAGTCGGGCTGGAGAGTTTGCAGCTCCAGTCGTTTGGGAGAACAGAAGTCCAGCCATGATAAGGCTCTTCCGAGTTTTATGGGATTATAACACTTCCACCTCTGAGTGGAACTTCTGAAGAACCCCACTCATGTGAAGTCCACCTGGCTGAGGTGAACTTGTGTCAGACGGGATATCGTCACTACTTCGGACGAGTCACAACCATCCTATGGAGACGCTGAAAGGTAGCGTTAACTGGAGCTCCTCTTCTTCTGATTCATCGTCAGAGAGGTAAATGAGTCTAGTCTACTGAGCGTACCGAGGAAAAGCTGGGTCGGATGGAGGGTGTCGTCCTGTCAACACTTTTCACTCATACACACCACATTCTCCCTCATCCATCTTTCACTCCCACTAAACTTCATTTTCCATCTTTAAATTCTTCTATCAAGTAGAAATCCTTCCAGATATTTTAGAAATGTCTGTGTAAAGTGCTCATCCACCGCCGTGTGGATAATTGATCATAATTGTACAGCTCGCTGATTAATTATGTTGTTATTTTCATATTTTGCCAAATTAATGTAAATGTTTGATGTGTTAAACTTGATTCTGTTAATAAATGACCCACTGTCGTGGTGAGTCAAAGATAATTAACGTCTCACGTCCACATTTAATTAAATTCAATGCACGTTTATATTCAGTCCAGAAAAATGAAGAATCCGTTTTAATTGATGAATATATCTCAGCATCTGTTCATCTACAAGAGTTAGCGCCTCTAAAAAGTACTCACCCCCGTTCGATGTTTATGAGTCATGGGAAATATACGTAAATTGGTCCTTTTGCAGTGGTGGGCTACAAGTACTTTGTTACTGTACTTAAGTACATTTTTCATGCATCTGTACTTTAATTAAGTAGAGTTAAATGTGGGTATTTTTACTTTTACTCCAATATATTTGACATGAAGTATCTGTACTTTCTACTACACTACATTTCTATAATGCGTTGTGTTACACGTTACATTCACTTTGCAGTTTTTTTATTTGTTTGTTAGTTTGAAAGTAACCAATGGCGAGAGGAGAGTTGGTCCATTGAATCACTGCAAAGTGGGCAGGTAACGTTAGGCCTGCCTTCAAGAAGAGCTGGGCCAATGATGTATATTCTAGTATATACGTCATTGAGCTGGTCGCATGCACAGTACCACTAACACACCCAAAATGGATTCAAATGTTCATGGATGTTAGGAGACAAGAGATGTCTCCAAATGTCTCGACACTCAGGCCCAAGTTCTGAAAATGGTGTCAGGAAGTTAAAATATTGTTCACTATTGACCCATTACAAGGTCGACTAGACAGTATTTTAACTAGAGTTGATGACAAACTGGAGTTGAAATGATCAGATGTTCCTTAGTTGTGTCTAATGCTCCTTTTGTTCAGGCAGACAACTTTTACTTAAATGTGTTTACTGCAGTTAAAATGACACATTGGTTTTGATTTGTGTTAAATAAAAACTTTCAAAGGTATAATCATTCCTCATTCTTATTTTGATTAATGTCATTTAACTCTGCAGGTCATCCCTGAAATTCTGACACACAGACTTACAAGTCCAAGAGTGAACGGTGTCACAGAGTAAACACAATAAAAACATGTATTATCTGCAGCATTGTTCAGTAAAATGGCTCAACACTATTGATGTATTACAGAAAATATACATACGGTAGGCACACTTAATTATATTGTAGACCACTGCATTAGGTAATACATTCAGCAAGTACTTTTACTTTAATACTTTAAGTATTTTTAAAAGCAAGTACTAACTTACATTTACTTAAGTAAATACATTAATGTGGTACAGTGTTTGAATACTTTCTCCATCACTGCCCTTTTGACAAGAAATAAACTAAATAAAAAAACATCCTGATGCATGCTCAATAATCCAGGTAGAAAAATCTAAAAAGGTTAAATCTAGTCCTCTGGACATTCAAAAAAAACAAAACAAAGCAAATCAACAAAAAAATGTAGAAACGTTTCGTCTCTCATCCGAGAGACTTCCTCAGTCTGAGGAGCTGTATTCAGCTCAGTCTCTTAAATAGCACCGTCTCAGAGTGGATCAACCAGTTTTGCTGCTGACAACCAAAACCAGCTGATCACATGCTCAAGAAGGACCATCAGCCTAACAATGGATCATTAGCACACTGATGGCTGTTTACTATTCACAGAGGGCTGAGTGATACTAGCAATCACAGCATTGTAAGAGGGGGACAGTTGAACCCGGAGGCCTCCACCCATGTTTAACGATGGACGATTTCTTTTCACAAAGATGGCCTCCTTTACTCCTCTCTCAAACCATCGTTCCTCTCTGTCCAGGATGTGAACATCTTCATCCCTGAAAGAGTGACCGCTGGCCTGGAGATGAGTGTAGACCGCAGAGTCCTGGCCTGATGATGTTGATCTTCTGTGCTGAGCCATCCTTTTGGCCAGTGGCTGTTTTGTTTCCCTGATGTAAGACTGATCACAGCCCTCCTGACACTGAACAACATACACAACATTACTCTGTTTGTGCCGGGGGACTGGATCTTTGGGATGAACCAGTCTTTGCCGTAATGTATTTTGGGGTTTAAAAGCCACTGGGACGTTATGTTTAGAAAATAAATGTCTCAGTTTCTCTGATACTCCCTCAACATATGGAATGACCACTGGTCTGGGTCTGGGTTCCTCCTTTTCACCTGTTGGCTGACTGGAGTCCTGTTTGGGTTTCTTCTGTGCTTTCAGGAAGGCCCAGTTAGGATATCCACATTGCTCTAGAGCCTGTCTTGTGTGGGATTTCTCCTTCTGCCTGGCTCCTGAGCTAGTGGGGA
>NW_023621723.1:0-5223 GCF_014905685.2 Nematolebias whitei
AATGTCGTGCATTGAATTATTAAAAACGTAACGTGAGACGTTAATTTTCTTTGACCCATCAAAATGAACGTGGTCATTTATTTACAGAATCAAATTTTAACATCAAACATTTACATTAATTTGGCAAAATATGAAAATAACAACAGGTTAATTAATCAGTTTACAATTAGAAGACCATACGGCGATGGATTTCTTTGCTTCACAACAGACATTTCTAAAAATATCTGGAATGATTTCTAGCAGATAGAAGAGTTTAAAGATGGAAAGATGAAGTTTAGAGGGAGGGAGATGGTGTGTGTGAGTGAAAGTGTTGAACAGAACGGCACCCTCCATTCGAACCCAGCTTTCCTCTGTACGCTCGGTAGTAAACTCGACTCATTACCTCTCTGACGATGAATCAGTGGATACGGAGCTCCAGTTAACCCTACCGGTCCAGCGTCTCCGTAGGATGGCAGAGAACCGTCCGGAGTGGTGGCGGGACTTCATCAACAACAGTTCACCTCACGAATGGACTTCACATGAGTGGAGTCCTTCAGAAGTTCCACTCAGATGTGGAAGATTGCATAATTCCCACAAGACTCGGAAGAGCTCTGGATCATGCCTGGAATTCTGTTCTCCCAGCACTTCTTCCGTTCGGTTCTGCTCCCAGAACTGAACTTGACTGCACTCGACTGGAGCTGCAAACGACTGAAGCTGGTTTGAACTAGGAAGTACCGACATTTAAAGAGTTCTATTTCCGGTTCATTTGGGAGGTTCCTGATTGGTCAAAATGGACCAGACAGGGGTGTGTTTTTGTGACGTAAGAGGTCACTAGAAGTCAGAAAAACAGCAAGAATGTTATGGAACAGATTGAAAATGTTTTAAAGACAGACGAGAGGCGAGTTGGGGGAAAACAGGTGCCAGCCTCTATATTTACGTCTGAGAGGATTTAAAAACATGACAGTTCGTTCCAACAACTTGTTCTGCGTTTGACTCCAACCTTGGACCAACTTACACTTGCTCATTCAAAGACAGAAAATCAGAAAATGCATAATTACTCTGTAACAGACCTTAACGTGATTTCTACTTTGCATGAGGATTAAAAATCACTAATACTGTTTCACAGTTGATTAAAAATGAGTAGTTCACTTCAACATTTAAAATGGTTTGAACTAAACACAATTTGATTATCAAAACATTTGTAAAATAGTAATGATAATAGAAAAAGAGAGTGTTCTTTCAATTGATCAGTGCAGGACACTTAGAAAGTCTCTGGATGAACTTAATCTTGTGTTTCTGGACTCAAATCAATGAAATACAGTTCTTGTCCCAGGAAGGCCCTCAAGGCCAGGACTTTGACCTGAGGCTTAGTTCACTACACCCACACCTGTGAGCCTGACAGGTGTTTTGTGTTTTGTCCTCATCAGTGTTTGTATATAAGTCTGTGTCCTAGTGTTATTCCTTGTCTGGGCATCGTCTTGTACTCTCCTGATAATCCTCCTGAGTCCCTAGTGTTTTCCTGAGTGCCTCCTCGTGATTTTTCTATATGTAAGTTTGCTGCCTCGACAGCTGTTTATTTTTGTGTTATTAAAGTGTCTTCTTATTTTACCACCGAGTCGACTGAGTCCTGCCTGCATCCTTGGGTTCTACCTTAAAAAACCTACAAACACGACACGTCCGAGCTCAGAGGTGTGGGGCTCTCCTTCTGGACTCGCTGCTGTTTCTTTTTCATCTCAGGCTGTCCAGGCCGAAGTGGTGGGGGAGCAGGCCCCCTCCTCTGGGGTTCCTGGTGGGATCCCTGGTTGTATGGGTTACCTTGGGTGCCATACCTTTTACCCTTAGGGCTTGTGCCCCCCTTCTGGTACATTCGTTCATCCTCTGGTTTCTTGGGAAACCATTTAGGATCTTGTCTGGACCAGGGGGCACTCATCTGTTGTGGTTTGGCAGATGGTAAATCTCGTTTCCTATCGCCTTTTTTGGGAGGGGAGCTAAAGCTCTCGTCCCTTCCAATTCTAATGACTGGGAAGGAATCCTCTCACCTGGGAACACCTCGATGGGTGTTTTGGCCTGTGAACGGGCCTCAAAGACATACACAGCACAATTTTTTTATCTCACTGATGACTATTTCTTTGAAATTAGCCATCATCTGCACTGACATCCTTATGTCAGGGTGGAGATTTTTGCTGAAAATGAACTTAAACGCTTCCACCTCCTCCATGCCGGTTTCATTCCTGTAACCAAAATAAGCCTGCAAAATTCTGGAATAATATGCCCTTGGGTGCTCATTCTTACCTTGCATGACCTTGTCGGCGGCTAGGTAACCGCCAGGTCCCGCGCAAGGGGTATACTCTTTAATAAGAGCAGCACATAACAGGCGGTATTCCTTTCTTGTGGCATCAGGTTGACGCTCTATAAAGGAAAACACCGTCCTGGCTGAAGTGAGCCTGATCAAACCTATTTTATCCTCAACTGTAGCGTTGGGATAGCTTCCTAATTGGAAGTCAAGGTCTTGCAGATAGGCCTTAGTGTTGGTCAAACCCAACAGCCCTGGCTCGAAACGTTGGACATATTTCGCTACTTTTTGCAATACCGCTATTGAGAGCGGAGGATGAGGTTTTGGTGGAGGCGGAACAAAATAATCACATGGAGGTGGTTCACCAGAATCACGTGGAGGTGGCATAAGGAGATTTTGTGTAGGAGGTACAACAAAATCCCTCTGAGGTGGTGATGGTTGACCTGGACTCTGACCCAGTTTGTCTTTGAGTTCCAGACATCTTTTCCCCTCGTCAGAGATTTTATTTGTGGCTGCGGCAAGTTTTGCCTCACAGGCTGTTAACCGTTCACGTGATGTATGACACTCACTTTGTAAATGCATGCCTTGTTGGACTGATGCCGCTTTTTCCAATATGCACTCGTCCAGAGATTTTGATGTTAGCTGCAAATGTTGGTGCAAAACATCATAGTCTGAACACAGTGCTTGGTACTTTAACCCTCCTTCACGTAGCTTTTCCTCATATGAGTCTGCTTGCAACAACAACTGAGCTTGTGAGAGCTCTTTCTCACTTTGCAATTTATCCTCCCAGGTCTCCTTTACCAATTGAAACTGTGCCTTGAGTTGTAGACACTCATCACGTGTTGCGTCGCGGTCCTCTGTCTCATGCTTCATCTTTATTTCAAGGGCTTCTGTTCTGCTGGCCTCCAGGTATAATTCAGCTTTTAGTGAGAGTGCTATTTTAGCTAGTTGCTGGTAGCCTGACTTCTTTATGGCTGCAGAAGTGACACTGCCTGCCACTTCCTTAAGTTTGTCCAATAAATCTGTTGAGTTCATGCAGTCCACCTGGTCACCATATGGAGATAAGGAATCTGTGAGCAGCTTCAAAGCTCTCTCAAGCCAGTCCTTCTTAACACTACTTGGAGCAGGATTAGCATTATCAGCTTTTGTTGAATCTGCCATGGTTGTATTTACTGTTTAGCAAAACCTATCTGGCTAAACCGTTGCAATCTTAGAATTTTTCAACAGGTAAATGTTTGTATTTAAGTGAGCAGTGAGTTTCACACACGATTCAGCTCTGTGGTTTCATCAACAGTACTGTTATAAGCCAACTTTTCAATAATTGGGCACCTGTTTTAGGTTTTACCCCATGAATATTATAAGTAAATGCTTCCTGTGGCAGTGTTACTTAATATGAGCTTAATTCTAACAGATACAATGAGCCAGGCTATTTCAGTGTTTATTTACTCAAATGTACCTAAAAATAATAAACATGCAATATTTTCTAAAAAGTCTGACACCAACTTTGTAGTTTTCAACGCTCTTTAAGCAGTTTAATTTACCAGAATTTGCTATTTAAAACAGTAACTCATAACCCAAGCTTGATTAACATTTTTATTTACCCACATACGTCTTTTTAGAAATAAAATGAAAAACGAGTTTGCAGCTCTCAGTTCTGAAAAACTGTTATACTCTGTTTTCGCAGTAGGTGGCGGTGCAAGCTTACTTTTACCACAGGGTGACTGTAGCTACACGTCTTTGACGGTAGGAGTCACTGACGACTTCTTGTGAACCGTCCTGTTGACATCCGGTCATTAGCCATTAGCTTCGATTAGCAACGGACGAACACGGTCCAAATCAGCATTTATAGACGGATTTAAAGCTTGAACGTGGCGTCGCTTCAAAAACACGCTCTTTAGGCATAAACTCATCAGGTTAGGAACGAATTTAGGGCTGTCATTCCGCTTTTTTAACCACTAAGGAAGACTCCATTTAAAAAACAAGGTTAATTTCCGAGGTCACGTAACTTTACAGACACGTGGACATCGGGGTGGGCTTTTCGCACTGACGCCAGAGTGATTGGACGTACACGGCGTTACGTCACCAGCTTCTCAGCAATTCAGAACGTGTCACACAGCGGTCCTCAACCAATCACAGCTCGTGTGTACTCGTGTAAGCTAGCTGTTAGCTTCAACAGTCTGGCCACAATATCGCCCATTAATATCTTGATGCATGCTCAATAATCCAGGTAGAAAAATCCAAAAAAGTTCAATCTGGTCCTCTGGACTTTCAAAAAAACAAAACAAAGCAAAAAAATATAGAAACGTTTCGTCTCTCATCCGAGAGACTTCCTCAGTCTGAGGTGCTATATTCAGCTCAGTCTCTTAAATAGCACCTTCTCAGAGTGGATCAACCAGTTTTGCTGCTGACAACCAAAACCAGCTGATCACATGCTCAAGAAGGACCATCAGCCTAACAATGGATCATTAGCACACTGATGGCTGTTTACTATTCACAGAGGGCTGAGTGATACTAGCAATCACAGCATTGTAAGAGGGGGACAATTGAACACGTAGGCCTCCACCCCTGTTTAACGATGGACGATTTCTTTTCACAAAGATGGCCTCCTTTACTCCTCTCTCAAACCATTGTTCCTCTCTGTCCAGGATGTGAACATCTTCATCCCTGAAAGAGTGACCGCTGGCCTGGAGATGAGTGTAGACCGCAGAATCCTGGCCTGATGATGTTGATCTTCTGTGCTGGGCCATCCTTTTGGCCAGTGGCTGTTTAGTTTCCCCGATGTAAGACTGATCACAGCCCTCCTGACACTGAACAGCATACACAATATTACTCTGTTTGTGCCGGGGGACTGGATCTTTGGGATGAACCAGTCTTTGCCGTAATGTATTTTGGGGTTTAAAAGCCACTGGGACGTTATGTTTAGAAAATAAACGTCTCAGTTTCTCTGATAC
>NW_023621724.1:0-5223 GCF_014905685.2 Nematolebias whitei
CTGTTGTGTTGTGATCTTGGTCCAAACCCTCACGAGAGTTCCTTACAGAACTATCGGGCCATTATGGACCACTCACACACAGCAGAATGGCAGTCTGGTGTCGAGGGAGCTATTGGTAAATTAGAAACTAATATGGAGGAGATAGTTCGTTTACTCAAGTCATCCTCTTCTCCCGAACCAGTTCAAACCTGTCCGGTTCCTACCCGGGAACCTAGACTCTCGCCACCTGAGGCATTTTCTGGAGCACCCGACCAATGCCGTCCATTTATCACACAATGCGAGATCCACTTCCAACTTCAACCCTCCATGTTTACCTGCGACCGCTCCAAAGTTGCATATATGATCTCGCTGCTAACAGGCAAGGCCAAAATATGGGGGACTTCAGAGTGGCAAAAAGACTCACAGTTTGTTTACTCTCTCCAAAGCTTCAAGAAGGAGTTATGCCGAGTTTTTGACCCAGTTCTTCCGGAACAAGAGGCTGCCAGACGACTATTCGACATTAAGCAAGGTAACCGTCGCGTCACAGACTATATCATTGACTTTCATTCTGTATCGTCCGGCAGCCACTGGAATGACGAGGCATTAACCGATGCCTTTTATCGAGGCTTGGACGACGCCATTAAGGACGGTCTGGCAACCCAGAGACTTCCAGAGACATTACAAGGTTTGGAGGACCTGGCTACAAGACTCGATCTCCGACTGGCAGAACGCTCCCGGGAGAGGAGGACTGCTACGTCATCTTCCGTCAGGCAGCGCGGTGAGTACGGCGCTCACAAGAAGACATGGGACTTACCTCCTGCTTCTTCACCTCGTCCGACAGTGGAGCCTCGGCAGCAGTTACCAGGTCCAGCTGATGAGCCAATGCAGCTGGGCTGAAGTAAACTCACACCGGCGGAGCGGGATCACCGTCGAAGGAATCGACTGTGCTTCTATTGCGGCAACGCTGGACACGCCGTCTACTCATGTCCGGTAAAAGGCGGGGCTCAATAAACGAGAGGAGATGTTTATTGAGTCGCGCATCCACTTCCTCCATCTCCTCACCATTCGTCATCCCCGCCGAGATCTGCGTTCCGGGTAAGGTCTGTTCATCTGTCAAGGTTTTTGTTGACTCTGGAGCCGATACAGAGTTTTTGGACTATGGGTTCGCTGTTACTGCTGGAATTAAAATCCTGCAGTCATCTAAGAACCATTCCGTTGTCGCTCTTGATGGTCACCCTCTCAACTCCTCCTCCCAGGTCTCAGAGCCCGTCACGTTATGTTTAGGTGGTAATCATAAGGAACTCATCAGTTTTCTCATAATAAACTCTCCTGAGAACCCCGTAGTCTTGGGTGCTACCTGGCTATCTAAACATAACCCTCACTTAGATTGGAGGCGGAGGGAGATTTTGGGATGGTCAGAGGAATGTCTCTCTACCTGCCTTTATGAAGCAGTGGTTCCTTCAGACTCTGTCATTCAGTCGCCCAGTTATTATCCGGACTTGGCTAGGGTTCCCACTGACTATCATGACCTCAAGGAGGTATTTAATAAAGTTAAGGCCACATCGTTACCCCCGCACAGACCCTATGACTGTCCTATTGACTTAATGCCCGGTACCACACCACCCAGAGGGGGCCTTTATTCTTTATCCTCACCAGAACAAGAGGCCATGAAGTCTTATATTCAGGAGTCCCTGCAAGCTGGGATCATCAGACCTTCGGTCTCTCCCGCAGGGGCCGGTTTCTTTTTCGTTAAAAAAAAGGATCAGACCCTCCGTCCCTGCATTGACTTTAGAGGTCTGAACAAAATCACTGTTAAAAACAAGTACCCGTTACCCTTGATGAACACTGCATTTGACCTTCTGCAGGGATCCAAGGTCTTCACTAAGCTCGACCTCCGTAATGCCTACCATCTGGTTCGCATCAGAGAGGGGGACGAGTGGAAGACTGCATTCAACACACCCACTGGACATTATGAATATTTGGTTATCCCATTCGGGCTCACCAACGCTCCTGCAGTCTTTCAATGTCTAGTAAATGATGTGCTTAGGGATATGGTTAACAAGTTTGTTTTTGTTTATCTTGATGACATTTTGATTTTTTCTAAAGACATTAACGCTCATAAGAAACATGTTAGATCTGTTTTAACCCGGCTTCTGCAAAATGGTCTATATGTAAAAGCCGAGAAATGTGAGTTTCACACCACCTCCACCACTTTCCTGGGCTTTGTTGTCTCCCCAGACTCTGTATCCATGGACTCTTGCAAGGTGGCTGCTGTGGTGGACTGGCCCACTCCCAAGGACCGGAAGCAACTGCAACGCTTTCTGGGGTTTGCTAATTTTTATAGACGCTTTATAAAAGGTTACAGCCAACTCGCTAAGCCCCTTCACGAACTTACCTCATCTAAGTCACGTTTTGTTTGGTCCACCGCAGCAGCCAAAGCCTTTTGTGATCTCAAAAAACTGTTTTCTTCAGCTCCCATCCTCCGGGCCCCCAACCCCGACGAGCCCTTTGTCGTCGAAGTTGATGCCTCCAGTACTGGGGTGGGGGCCATTCTCAGTCAGCGCAGCCTGGAGGGACGCCTGCATCCTTGTGCTTTCTTTTCCAAGGGTCTCTCCGAGGCGGAAAGAAACTATGACATTGGGGATCGGGAGCTGCTGGCCGTCAAACTCGCCCTTGAGGAGTGGAGACACTGGTTGGAGGGCTCCAGGTTCCCTTTTTTGGTTTGGACTGACCATAAGAACCTGGAGTACCTCAAATCCGCTCGTCGCCTCAACCCCCGTCAGGCCAGGTGGGCATTGTTCTTTTCACGTTTTAACTTCACTTTGTCTTTTCGCCCCGGTGAAAAGAATTCCAAGCCTGATGCCTTGTCTCGCATCCTGGAGAAGGATGAAGTCCCTTCCTCTCAGGAGGATCAGTTTATCCTCCCTGAGACTGCCCGCCTGGCCGTTACCCAGCTTGAGTTTGATCTGAAGGCCTCCAACCAGACCGATCCTCCTCCACCTAGATGCCCACCCAATCGTTTATTTGTCCCTCCCTACATGGTTAAACAGGTTTTGGATTTCTCCCATAGCTCTCGTCTATTCTGTCATCCTGGTTTGAGTAAAACATTGTCCCTGGTTAGGTCCCAGTTTTGGTGGGAGACCTTATTTCAGGATGTCCAATCCTATGTGCGATCTTGCCCCTCCTGTTCCCAATCCAAACCTTCCAAGCGCCCTCCTTCAGGGCTTTTACGCCCTCTTCCCTGTCCATCTCGTCCCTGGTCGCACATAGGAATGGATTTCATTACCGGTCTCCCACCATCCAATTCTCACTCAGTCATCCTCACTATAGTGGACCGTTTTTCTAAAATGGTCCATTTGATTCCTCTCCCCAAACTACCGTCATCCAAGGAACTCGCTCTGATCATGGCCAGGGAGGTTTTTAGACTCCACGGCCTGCCCACTAACATTGTTTCCGACAGGGGTCCTCAGTTTGTCTCTCTCTTTTGGAGGGAGTTTTGCTCCCTTCTGGGCATTGACATTAGCCTCTCCTCTGGGTTTCACCCTGAGACCGATGGCCAGACGGAGAGGGCTAATCAGGAGGTCGAGGGCAAGCTGAGGATTCTGTGTCAACAGGACCCCGAGAAGTGGAGCTCCTCCCTGCCTTGGGTGGAACATGCCCTTAACTCCACTCCTTCCTCGGCCACCGGTTTGTCCCCTTTTTATGTTGTCTTTGGTTATCAACCCCCTGTCGTCTCTCTCCAGGAGAGGGATGCTTCTGTCCCCTCCGCTCATCTGGCCGCCCTACGCTGCCAGAGGGTTTGGAGGAAGGCCAGACGCGCCTTGTTGAAGAGTAGGGCGGCCTATCGTAAGCAGGCCGACCGCCATAGGACTCCCCAACCCGTTTACTCCATAGGCCAAAAGGTGTGGTTGTCCACCAAGAATCTCCCGCTTAAGCTCCAGTCCCGTAAACTGGCCCCTCACTTCATTGGTCCCTTTCCCATTTCCAAAGTCATCAACCCTGTGTCTGTTCGCTTGACGCTTCCCAGGTCCCTCCGTGTCCATCCCACCTTCCACGTTTCCTGCATCAAACCGGTGGTCGCCTCCTCTTTTCATGCCCAAGCTCACGCCCCTCCACCCGCCCGCTTCATTGAGGGTGGCCCTGTCTATACTGTTCGCCGTCTCCTTCGCTCTAGGCGGAGGGGACGGGGGGTTCAATACCTTGTCGACTGGGAGGGGTACGGTCCTGAGGAACGTTCCTGGGTCCCCTCCCGTCACATCCTCGACAGGACCCTCATCGCCGATTTCCACGCTCTCCATCCAGGTCAGCCAGGTGGAACGCCAGGAGGCGTTCCTTGAGGGGGGGATCTGTCATGAATCACGTCCCTGTATTTTGATCTTTATCACTCTGTTCACTAGTTCTGGTTTCTCAGTCCTGTTCTGTTCTTTTCCTCCTCACTCCTTATCTTCTTCTACCTGGTTCTCACGTGTATGTGTGTGTGTATGTGGAGAACCAGTCTGTCCACTCTGCATGTTGGTGAAGGCTGACTGCACTAATTGGCTGCACTGCAGTCAGCTGGCCTGATTATCTCAGACTGGCTGCACCTGTTCTCTCCACCCTTTATAAGCAGCACCCTGTCAACTCTTCGGTGCCCGATAGTTGAACACTCTTAGTAGTTAGTAGATATCTCGCGTTCATGCCTGTAGTCCTTGTTTCCCTCTCTTGTCCCTGTTCAAGTCCTCGCTCCTTGTCTTGCCCACCACGCTACCTGTCCCTCTTTCTGGTTGTCCTCCCCTTCTTGTTTGGCCTGATCTCTTGGTTCCTTGACCCTCTGCCTGCCTCGACCACGTCTCTTTGGATTGCCCTTTTGGATTTGTTTCTGCATCTGCTCTTGGTACCGACCCACGCCTGCACGACCACCGATCTGCCTGCCCCTCTGGTACTGCCTGACATCTGCTTCACGTTACTGGACCTTGGAAAGCCTGACCACCCCTTTTGGATCACGGACTCTGGACACGCAGACAGCTGCGGCCGACTGTCGTCCTTCACCGGACTCAGCCCTTCCAGCAGCTGCAGATCTGAACATTTCCAACCTTCAGGACCCTTGAGATCATCTGAGACGGTTAGTGGTTTTTCCTTGTTGACAGTTCACCACGTTCTGGTAATCAGCACGACCACTAACCGTTCTCTGCTTCATAGAACTGTTCCTGCTATCCAACCGACACCAGAACCCGAACCAGAACCCAGACCGGCACCAGGACCGGC
>NW_023621725.1:0-3914 GCF_014905685.2 Nematolebias whitei
TCGGTGAGACGGGACAGAGCATCGGGTTTCACGTTTTTCTCCCCAGGGCGAAAAGACAAGGTAAAATTGAATCGAGAGAAAAAGAGTGCCCACCTGGCCTGACGAGGGTTTAAACGGCGGGCCGACCTGAGATACTCCAGATTCTTATGATCAGTCCACACTTGGAATGGGAATCTGGAGCCCTCCAGCCAATGACGCCACTCCTCCAAAGCGAGCTTGACAGCCAGCAACTCTCGATCCCCCACATCGTAGTTGCGTTCCGGTGCTGACAAGCTCCTAGAGAAAAAAGCACAAGGATGAAGTCGACCCCCCTTGCTACGCTGGCTGAGAATGGCCCCCACCCCAGTGCTGGAGGCGTCCACCTCCACAATGAAAGGTTCTTCTGGGTTAGGGGCCTGTAGAATGGGAGCCGATGAAAAGAGGGTCTTTAATTTAAGAAAGGCTTCTTCAGCCTCTGAGGACCACATGAAACGTGATTTAGTAGATGTTAATGCATGAAGAGGTTTAGAAATGAGACTGAACCCTTTAATAAATCGTCGGTAAAAATTTGCAAACCCCAAAAACCGCTGGAGTTGTTTACGATCTTTTGGGGTCGGCCAATCCAAAACTGCCGCAATTTTATTGCAGTCCATCTCCATCTTGTCTGGGGAAATAACAAAACCGAGGAACGAAGTGGTGGAAACATGAAACTCACATTTTTCAGCTTTAACATATAAGCCGTTTTGAAGAAGACGAGTGAGTACTGCGCGGACGTGTTTGCGATGGGTAGACAGATCTTTAGAAAAAATAAGTATATCATCTAAATAAACGAAAACAAACTGGTTAACCATATCCCTCAAAACATCATTGACCAGATTTTGAAAAATTGCGGGAGCATTGGTTAACCCAAAAGGCATGACTAGGTACTCGTAGTGACCTGTGGGGGTATTGAAGGCGGTCTTCCATTCATCTCCTTCACGAATACGAACTAGATGATAGGCATTGCGGAGATCTAGTTTGGTGAAGACCTTAGCTCCTTGTAGGAGGTCAAAAGCCGAGTTCATGAGAGGTAGGGGATATTTATTCTTTATGGTGATCTGATTAAGACCGCGGTAATCGATACAAGGACGGAGAGAACCGTCCTTTTTACCTACAAAAAAGAAACCTGCCCCGGCCGGAGAGACGGAAGGACGAATAATGCCTGCTTGGAGGGATTCATGGATGTAATCCCTCATAGATTGTTGCTCGGGGATAGAAAGAGAATAAAGAGCTCCCCTACGGGGTGTGGAACCAGGGAGAAGGTCGATCGCACAATCATAAGGCCGATGAGGTGGTAAAGATGTAGCCTTAGCCTTATTAAATACCTCTTTAAGATCGTTGTATTCGGAGGGGATCTTAGAGAGGTCAGGGTAGTTGTCTACAGAGTTCTTAGCAGAGTCCTTCATGATAACAGCGTCCAATAAACAAGATGATAAACACTCCTCAGCCCAACCCAAAATCTCCCCTTTTTTCCAGTCAATGTGGGGATTGTGTTTTTGAAGCCAGGTAGCACCTAACACCACTGGAGTCTGGGGAGAATTAATGATGAGGAAACTGACAGTCTCTCTATGATTACCCCCCACATGCAGAATTATGGGCTCAGTAAACTGTGAAGAGGAGTTCAGGGGATGACCATCTAAAGCCACCACAGAATGTTCTTTGGCTGACTCAATGATTTTAAAACCCGCTTTAACAGCGAAATCAATGTCCATGAACTCCGTGTCAGCACCAGAGTCAATAAAAACCCTTACAGAAATTGGGGTCTTACCCGGAACGGAGAGAGTAGCAGCTTGAGTCACAGATGAGGAGAGTGTTGAAGAAAAAGCCCTGCTCAGTAAACCTCTCCTCAAGCTTACTGAGCGTGCCCTTTTACCGGACACGTCGAGATGGTGTGACCAGCCCCCCCACAATAGAAGCACAGATGTCCTCTTCGCCGCCTCTCACGCTCAGAGGGAGTAATGTGGCTGCGGCCCAACTGCATCGGCTCCTCTGCAGGGAGAGAGGGAGAAGTAGGAGGTGATTTAGGTGCTCTGGTCTCCGGGAGAGGTTCACTAACCAACGGGGTGGACGTGCGAGCATAAGATCCACGTTCCCTGGACCGTTCGGCCAAACGTAGGTCCACCCTGGTGGCCAAGTCCTCCAAGTCCTGTAGAGAATCTGGATATCTCTTAGTAGCCAACCCGTCCTTAATGTTGTCATTTAGTCCTCGATAGAAAGCATCAGTCAGTGCCTCCTCATTCCAATGACTGCCTGAGGAGATAGAGTGAAAGTCTATTATGTAGTCTGTTACTCTGCGGTTACCTTGACGGATAGAGAACAGACGTCTGGCGGCTTCTCTCTCAGGCAGCACTGGATCAAACACCCGACACAGCTCCTTGGCAAAGTTCTGAAAAATGTTACAAAAGGGAGAGTTGCGCTGCCACTCCGCAGTTCCCCACCTCTTGGCCTTGCCAGAGAGGAGAGAAATGGCGTATGCCACCTTGGATTTCTCAGTGGTGAAACATGATGGCTGTAATTGGAAATGAATTTCACACTGAGTAATAACTGGTCTGCACTGATCGGGTTCCCCTGAGAACAGTTCGGGAGGGGCGAGGCGAGGCTCCTGTACCGGCCCAGAGGCAGAAAATGAATTACCCATGTCCTGGTTCGTGGTTTGAGGAGTCATAGTTCTTAACATCCGGACAATGTCCTCCATACCAGTTTCTAATTTATTTATAGCGCCCTCGACACCAGAGCGCCAGTCTGCAGATGGTGAGTGGTCCATGATTTTTGGCCAGATAGTTCTGTAACGAACCCCTTCAAATACTGGACCAAAATCACCACAAACACTTGAAACTGAATTATAAAAGTTTATTAATGAGAGTCTGGCTTCTCAAAGAAAGAACTGGTTCTGGTGTCGATCTAAGAGCTCGGGCTGGAACGAGTCTGTAAACAAGTAGAGTACGGTTAGTGGCCAGGCGGGAGACAGAAGCAGGTGCAAATGTCAAAAAGGTGAGACCACTAACCGTTACTCTGGTTGAAGGGGGCGTGGGATTAATGAGTCGCTCCAAGCTGGTGTGCCCACTGCAGGAGGAATGATCCCGGTGAAGGGAGTCAGCCGGCTGCAGCGTTGAACCCAAGGATGGATGGATGGATGAAAAGCGCTGATCCGCAGCGGCGCCGAACCAGTACCCGATCCGTGAGGCGGGAGGCGTAGTCGTGCAGGCGAGGGTCAAAACCAGAGAGCTGAGATGCGACAGTACCATGCAGGAGCGGGCGATAGGCAGGTCAGGAGCAGGCGTGGGTCGAGAACCAGCAGGTGAAGAATATATCCAAAGGAGCAAGCGAGAGGCGAAGTCAGACGATCCGGAGTCGAAAACCAGGAAGTCAGCGAACAGAGGCGAGGATACGAGGACCGGGAGGAGAGACAGGAGCAGGGCAGGCAAAACAAGGAAGGAGGGAAACTATGAAAGGACAGGAGACTATAAAGGAAAGTAGCGCGGGATATCTATTGGCAGGCAAGCTGTTTTCGACTATCTGGCGCTCACCCTGTGGACAGACCAGGTTTATAAAGGGTGCAGCGACAGGTGCAGCTAATGAAAACTAATCAGTGCAGAGTGAAGTGAAGGAAAGACAAATTTAAACTATCATGCAGCCAGCAGAGAGAAACAGACAGAGTGCTGCAGAAATAAAAGTCTCAAAACCAAAGAGAAACACATATAAATAAGAAGAATAGCAGAGGAGAAAATCCACAGACACCAAGCAGTGAACAAAGTGACAAAAATATAAACTCAGACAGGCGTGAATCGTGACATATCTGGACTGTATCTTCAAAAAGTGTCAAGGATCTGATGGCAGAGGATCCCACACACAAACTCAGAATGGTTTTAAAATGTTTATTGAATGAATAAACAGCT
>NW_023621725.1:3924-5222 GCF_014905685.2 Nematolebias whitei
TGAACAGAGTGAAAAATAAAAGGAAAAACAGAGTGTAAACTGTGACAAAAAGTTTCTAATTTTTCATTTTGCACCTCCATTTGAGGAATTATCAGTGAATGAAAAAATGTCTTGGTAAATGCCTTTCTTGCATAAATACCTTAATCACTTTTTAAATGCAAGATAACAGTAATAATTCAGCTTGAAGAACGTTTATTAACTCCAAAATGCGTCTGTCAGTAATAAAACACGTGTAATTTCACCAAAATATCCTAAAAACGAAGTGAAACTGTGATTTCAAGTTTCTAACAGGAGGCGGCAGCATAACCTTATTTTATTTTAACCCAGACACTGTTAGTGATGACCAGTAGGAGTCGCGGTGACTTCCTGTGGCTTTGGTGGCATCTGGTCGTTAGCCGTTAGCTTAAAATTAGCATCGGCTAGCGTGGTCCAAAAACACCATTTAATGACGCATTTAAAACTTAAATGTGGCAAAGTTTCAGCGATTAGGCTTCAAAGAAACGAAGCAGCGGATCAGAACCAACTTTATAGCGTTTTTCAACTTTAAACAGCAGATTGAAATTTCCTATGAAGACGAGATTCATTTCCGGGTCACGTGACTGAATCCACCAATGACAGAGCAGCAATGGGGGTGGGTTTTACGACCTGACACGTCTCTCAGCGAATCAGAGCGTTTCAAACAGCGCTTTTCAACCAATGACGCATCGTCATTCTAGCTATCTTTGTTAGCATTAGCCTGAAAGAGTCCGGTCAACTTTCGTCATGAAAACTTTCAAAAATGTACTATTTTCTGTTAAAAATGTAACTTATCAACTCTCAAAGCTTCACTGGGACTTCGCCCGTTCAAAACAACAGTTTCTTTCTTCAAACACGACTCGTTCGAACCGAATCAGAACCGAGCCGGACCAGAACCACGTCTGGGTCACAGTTTAAACAGAATAAAGCGTTTTAACACAAACCCAGCTTCAGTTACACAACAGATGTACAAATTCAGCTTTTAAACTAACACATTGACTTTATTTTCAGCTTTCAAAGCACCCCAGCTGCAAAACATTGCTGTATTTTCTCCGAGCATCGCAGCTGTCACAACGCTGCGTTTCACACAGCAACAATCTGCACTTTTCATTTCATGCCAACATGATAATTCAATTGTTACACAAATAACAGTCCATTCATGAACCGTACGAGGCCACCAGATGTAGGGTAACATATATCTGTGATATATTATCCATAAATTAAACGGATTCATTAATTTTTCTGGACTGAATAATATCGTGCATTGAATAATTAAAATGTAA
>NW_023621726.1:0-5221 GCF_014905685.2 Nematolebias whitei
GGTTTTGACCTTAGGCTTAGTTTTGACATCAGGTCAAGTTCACTACACTCCCATAGGGCTGGAGAACTGGGTGCCTGCGAGGACACATGAAGCACAACAAGAGGATTCTCCCTGAAAAGTCAAAATGCAGTAAAATTAAAAGGTAACATTTTTTCATGTAAAACATATGAAATATTTTTTTTAAATAGCTGTATGACAAAACTAAAAAAGATGCAGCACTTTTTTAAATTGTTTTCAATCATGCAACATTTTGGAACAGAAGTGAGCAATCATTGGAACTGAATACAAATAGTGACATCATTGCCCCTTTTGTACCCCACTTATGCCCCATTTCTGTTTTGAATTTTGCAGCATGTTTGAAATCAAGTCCTGTGTGAGAACTTGGAGGAACCAAACACCGCAGCCAGCGTCTGTTTCCTGTCAGAGCAGCGGGAGAAGCAACACTGAGATACACACCTTTCATGTGCTGATTTGGGTTTTGCTTCAGTGAACAAACACACGCAGAGTCAAATTTGCACAGGGATACAAACTTTGTGGGAAAAGGCTTCCATAATATGGCAAGCCACTTTAACATAAAATCGGATTCACCACGCTTACATTCCAGATATCTGAAACTGATTTATGACTAGACATATTAGTTATTTGAGATATCTTTAATTATATTTTCACTAGTCAAAATACTTAATTAAGATATCTCTAATTACATTCTGACTAGTATAAATGACGTCAGATTTACCATTGAGTTGTATGGAGGCTTCAATTCAAGATATCTTAAACTGAATTTTGACTAGTCAAAAATACAGTTCTAGATATCTCTAAGTTAATTTTGAGCAAAAGCAAGATATCTTGCTTTTAGTTCTGACTAGTCATAATTACAACTAAAGATATCTTAAATTATGTCATTATTCAAGATATCTTAAATGTATTTTTAGATATCACAAATGAAGATTTGACTAGTGCAAATTAAATTGTAGATATCTTGATAGCAAATAAAGACTAGGCAAAACTAACTTAAAGATATCAAGAACTGTACTTGTGACTAGTCAAAATTTCTTTTAAGATATCTCAAAATGAATTCAAGATATCTTGAATATTTTTTCATATCGACGGCTTTTCTATTTAAGGTATCTTGAAGTAACATTTTGACTATTCAGAATGACGTTCAAGATATCTAGAATAATTATTTTGACTAGTTCATTCATTCAACCTTTATTTAGACAGGTAAATCCCATTGAGCCTCGAGGACTCATTTACAAGAGAGACCTGATTTCAACAAAGAAGGATGACAACAATGTACAACAGCAACAACAATAAACGGTTATAAAGTCATACAATTTTTTTTTTTTTTTTTTTTTACAAATAGGAAGGCTAAAAAATAAATGTAACAAAAAACAGCTAGATTCTAAGGCGAATGTAGAAAACTAAAAACAGGAACATGTCTGCATTGGTCCCTGCCAGGAGTCCAACAGATTCTTAAAGCCACTTAGAGAGGTCAAGTTCGAGAGCTTCAAATCTTTTTGTAAGACATTCCAGGAAACAGGAGCGGAGTAGGTCAAAACGTCACAGATTTATGTAGCATTTTGGCGGAAAAATTATAAGGCATTTTAGCCTTTTTATCTTATAATCTGCAATGTCAGGTCAGTCCAACACAACGCTCGTATTTTGAAGTCATGCTGTTCCATCCCAGTGGCTCACTCATGAACCATGACATTGACCTTTTCTCTCTAGCCCCGCTAGAGAAACAAAAGGTCACTAATCTGGGGGTGATAATGGACCCGTCCTTAAAACTCAACAGTCACGTAAACATGATGGTCAAATCCTGTTTTTTTCAGCTGAGACGGCTGTCTAAGCTGAAGCCTATACTCTCCAAAAAGAACCTCGAAACAGTGATCCACGCCTTCATAACATCTAGGCTTGATTACTGCAATTCACTTCTGTTTGGAATCAGTCAGTCCTCCATTGCTCGTCTACAACTGGTCCAAAATGCTGCAGCCCGATTTTTAACTGGTACAGGCTATAGAGAGCACATCACGCCAGTTTTGGCCTCCCTGCACTGGCTACCCATTCACCTTCGGATCCATTTCAAAATTCTCATGTATGTTTTTAAATCACTGAACAGTTCCGCCCCATCCTATCTCACTGATCTTCTGCAGCCATATGTCCCACCGCACTCTCTGAGGTCAGCAGACCAGATGCTTCTCTCAGTCCCAGAAACCCGCCGTAAGCTCAGAGGTGACAGAGCTTTCTCTGTTGCAGGTCCACGACTGTGGAATGAGTTGCCACTGAGTGTCCGGCAGGCTCCCACACTCTCAGTCTTTAAGTCTCACTTGAAGACCCACTTCTATTCGCTTGCCTTTAACACGGTGTGATTTGTTTTGGTCCGGTCTGTTCTCTACTCTGTTGGCCATTTTAGTTAGCTTCTGCTGCTATTTGTATCTGTATTTCTATTTTATGTTTTCCTGTCTGCTGTGCATGTTTGGTTCTTTTGTACAGCACTTTGGTTGGCCTTGTTGCTGTTTTAAGTGCTATATAAATAAATTGGTATGGTATGGTATGGTATGGTATGGTATGGTATGGTATTTTAAACACGATTTTTAGCACGGCAGCTTGAATTATTTATCGTGTCTGCAACAAGAAGACTTTTTTGCGACATCTTTTTCACGACAACCGGAAACTGACACTTCCTGTTTTGCGAGTCTTTGCACTAAAGAGAAATGTCTCTTTTCAACATCTTTGCTTAATTTGCAACCTTTTCTTTCCCTGCTGAGGAGGAAATCGCAGTGGTGAATTCTCGAACTAATAAACGTGAATGGATAAAAGTTCTTCCATGAAGAAAATATTCACAGCTATCAAGGTAAGAAAAGACGTAGCTTAGCGAGCTAACCGTTAGTTACAACATATTTTTTTTTGTTGTCATTTTTATTCATTTCATATTTAAAACACAAACAATTTAGAAACCAAATGAGAAAAAAAAACACGTCATAAAATGAAAGGTAGCAGAAGAAGAAAAAATCTTATCATATCTGCCCCTTGTTTAAAACAAAATCAATTCAAACAATCAATTCAAACAATAATCATCTATAAGTAATATAACAAAATAATTAACTCATCACAATTTTACGTATTTATATATATATCTTTCCAAAATTTTAATCTTAATCATTTTCCTAAATATAGGCAATGACCTTACTTTTTTTACATCGTTTTCCAAACTATTCCACAGACCTATTCCCTGAATTGAAGTAGACCGCCCCTTTAAACTGGTTCTGTACTGTGGTTTAACAAAAATGTCTGTTCCCTTAAGATTATAGCAACTTATCCTTTTTACAAAATACGTTTGAATATTTGAAGGTAGTGTGTAGTTCTGAGCTTTATACAGTAATAAAATAATATTATAGTTAACCAAATCATGAAACTTCAGTAATTTCAATTGATAACATAAAATACTAGATGGATGACAATAATGCTTTCTTGTGATAATTCTTATAGCTCTTTTCTGCAAAATAAAAATAGGCATCGTTATAGTTTTACATGCTGTTCCCCAAACATCAACACAATAAATTAAATGTGGGACTATAATTGTATTATACAGCAAATACAAGGCTTTATCATTCAATAAGTCCCTTACTTTATACAGTACTGCGGTGGATTTAGATATTTTAGTTTTTACAGAATTTATGTGCTGTTTCCATGACAGTTTATCATCAATAATTACACCCAAAAATTTCACCTCACCTACTCTGCATATCTCAACACCATCAACTCTAAAAGGAACATCGACAGTTATCTTTTTTTTACTAAATATCATATAATTAGTTTTATCTAGGTTCAATGATAACTTGTTTAATTTAAACCAATTTTGTATTTTGACAAACTCCATCTTCATTAACTCAAACATCTGTTCCAAGTCTTTACCCAAATAAAAGAAAGTGGTATCATCAGCAAAGAGAACACATTTTAGGATACTGGACACCTCCGTCAAATCATTTACATACAAAATAAACAACTTAGGTCCAAGTACAGAGCCTTGTGGCACTCCACATGAAATACTGTTTAGGTTTGATCTTACATCGTCTATTTGTACAAACTGTTTTCTGTCTTTTAAATAACTACATATCCATTGCAAAGCTGGTCCTCTAATGCCATATTTTTTTAATTTATTAATCAGAATCGTGTGGTCAATTGTGTCAAATGCTTTTTTTAAATCCACAAATTTACTTATACAATGTTGTTTTTTATCTATAGCTGTAGTAACTTGTTCCATCAATTCCATAAGAGCCATGGATGTTGAATTTTTTGATCTGAATCCATACTGACTATTACTTAAAATACTATTTTTATCAAGAAATAGGTCAAGTCTGGTCACAAATAGTTTTTCTAGAATTTTTGAGAATTGTGGCAACAAAGATATAGGTCTGTAGTTGTTAAATACACATTTGTCACCATGTTTAAAAAGAGGAACTACCTTAGCTATTTTCATTCTGTCTGGGAATATTCCTGTTGAAAATGACAAATTACATATATATGTAAATGGCTCAATAACATGACTTATTATTGCTTTTACAACTATCATATCCATGTCTTCACAGTCTTTTGATCTTTTGTCAGTAATTTTTTTAACTACCTTCATTATTTCTTCTTTGTCAGTTCCCTTTAGAAACATACTGTTTACACAATCACTGATTAAATAACTCACATTTTTATCCACTTTTGGTATTGTATTTGCAAGGTTAGATCCAACATTTACAAAGTAATTATTAAATCCATTTACGATTTCATTTTCATCATGGATTTCCACATTATTTTCCACAAAATATTGAGAAAGACTCGTACTAACCTTGTGTTTTTTCAGAACACTGTTCATTACTCGCCATGTTGCCTTCATATTACCACTACTTTTATGTAATAACTCACTATAATATTCCCTCTTTTGTTTTCTTATGATCCCAACTAATTTATTTTTGTACTTTTTATATTTATTTTCTGCCTCATGTGTTCTGGATTTCAAGAAACATGAATACAGATAATTCTTTTTTTTACATGCATTTCTCAATCCTTTCGTAATCCATGGTTGATCAACAGTATCTTTCTTTATATAATTATTTTGCACACAATTTTTTTATACAAAACATCTAGAATGTTCATAAACTTATCATAAGATTTGTTCACATCATCAACATACACATCTTCCCAATTTTGTTTATCTAAATCATCTTTAAAT
>NW_023621727.1:0-5221 GCF_014905685.2 Nematolebias whitei
TATTTCATATAGGCTTCACCCTTTAAGGCTATCGCCAGTGGGTTTATCCCTTCGTGCGCAGCGTAGCACTGAAAACTTTAGTCCATGCCCACTGGCTGTGTGGGCCCCACCCCCGGTCTGTATGAATTACGGTGAGACCGGGCAATCGGCTACCATTTTTTCTTCAGACAGCTAGCTAGCACTGTCAGAAGAACGAAGAAGAAAAAGATGTCCAGCAACATCTGCGAAGGATGCCTGGTCCCCGCCGCGCCGACCTCGCCACCTCCTGCCATCCCTGTGATCTCCTTCCTCCCAAGGAGAAGTAGAGACAGCTTTGTTTAAGGTAAGTGCAGAAGAGTGTTTTTTTTCCATGGCAGACCGCTACTCGCTGGACGATGCCATCGCCTTTTCTAATGCATTTCCGCATGGTGAATTGAATGATTCCCCCCAAAAAAGGCGAGGCTGGCAGCAGTACCGCTGCCTCCTCCCTCCTGGAGAGCATAGTGACGGAAGATGGACGGCCGAGCGGATGCTCAGCCACCTCGGGTCTTCCTATGTTGGCGACCACTTCGCTCCCAGCCGTTGGTGCCCTCCTCTTGGAACTGCCTGGCATAATCCAGGAGGATGCTGACACAAAGTTGACACCGATTGGTCTCGTTAGAATGATTTTTGTTCGGTTGGCTTTGTGGAGATCTAGTGGAGTGCTGTATGGATGGGTGATTGGGGACAAGGATTGTGGCGTGGGGCGCTTTGAGTGTTTTGAAATAAGATGGAGAGGTGCCGTATAGTACAGTCAAACAAAGGGACTTTTTTTCCCTCTCCTCCCTCTGCCCTGATCGGATGATCTGGCGGGAAGGTTTGGCTCCACCCTGGCTTGTCGCCCTGCCTTCATCTGGCCCCGCTTTCCAGCCGTGACATCATATTGGAACGAGGCTGCAGCTGGGCCCAGCAAACTGAAGGCAACCGTTTCCAACTTCGCCCCATCACCAGAGTGGAGGGCTTTACCAAGCGGAGTTTTCCCTCGGTTCCCCCTCTGGAGCCAAGCTTTTCAGAGGCGTTTGGGGCAAAGACTGCGAGGATGGACTAGCGACCTGTCCCTCCGGGGAAGCACGACCAGACCATTACAAAGCTCTCCAACCAAGCACATCAGCGCTCATTCCAGGTGGTCGCGGCTAACAACAACGTCGCCCTACTGGCCTTCAGCATTTCGAAGAGGCTGGAGGAAGCAGACCTGCCAGAGGAGACAAGAGCTCCCTCTGTAAAGCTGCAGACGTCATCCTCAACCTGTCCACCACCTCTGTGGTTTGTTTGTCCCACATCGCTGTGTGGATGACCATGATCCAGAGGACCACCTGGCTCCACCTCTCACCATCTATGTCAAAGAGGCTGCAGAGGGACCTGCTAGAGGGCCGCATCTCCCCAGAGGCACCGTTCGGGGCCAACTTCAGGACCATCCTTGATAAATCGCAGAGGACCGAGGAGGTCTCAGAGACGGTACACCATCTGGTGATGTCACAGTCCTCCTCCTGCTCCTCCGGCCACTGGAAGGACCGCCATGGCCAGCGACAGCAGCAAAGGCGCTCCACAGCTGTGGCAGCGACTTTACGCTCCGCTCTTCCGCCGGCCCCCTCCACCAGGGAACAGCTCCTTGAGGGTTGGAATGTGTGTGTATGTGTGTTTGATGATGTATGTTTTGAAATAAAACAAAAACATCTCTCAGAGAGTAAAGTTTCATCTGATTCCAGCCTGCCTGTCAGATCAACTGATCTCACATCTGCCTCTCTTCACACATTACCCAACAAAGAACGAGCCAGTAACATCTAAACAGCGTTTTAAAAGGCGCCACAGCTTGGTACATCTCACAAAACACTCATCTGCCAGGTCAGCTAAAAATTATGTTTTTCAGCAGACCGAGTCCGGGAAAATCCCTCGCTTTCAGTCAGAGCCCTTTTTATTTTCTGATGTTTCTGCTCACTCACTGTACAGCGGGAGTAAACGTGTTTCTCCAAGACAGCTGTAGCCCTCATCAAAATGGCATCTCACCCAAAAAAGCGCTCACGCCTCCTCTCAGTGCGTGCCGGCTCACCTCAGCTCTAACATGAGACCGCAGCCTGGGCTCAGCACAGAGGCACACATACAACCCTTTCTGTTAGAGTCCCCCTTGGGTCCCCCACAGAGAATCTCCGGAGCGGGTGATGGCAGTAGGGGCTCTAGCCTAGCTGACGTCCATGAGAAACATGACACAACACAAAAACGCGTGCCCACTCCCCGAGCGTTACTCAGAGTGGCAGAGAGTGTGTTCCCTGGACAGGTGGATGGACCATCTGATCAGCAGGGGTTGCACGCTATAGATCGCAGCTCACCCCCCACCATTCAGAGGGATTATAGAGACAGTTCTGTCATCTCTAGAACAGAGCTCGTCTCTCCAATCAGAAGTTCTGGAACTCCTCATGAAAACGTAATTTCCAGAGTTCCCAATGGAGAGGAAAGCATGGGGTTTTACTCCCGCTACTTCCTGGTTCTGAAAAAAAAAAAAACGGATGGATGAGACTCATTCTCGACTTGTCCATGTTCAACAAATCGATCATGGAGAGACAATTCCACATGCTGACAATCAAACAGCTGCTGGAAAACGTTCACCAAAATGACTGGCTCACCTCCATAGATCTGAAGGATGCATTATTTCACATTCACATTATTCTAAAAAACAGGAGATTCCTGCGTTTCTCCTTCCAGGGAATTCTGTATCAGTACAACAGGCTAACATTCGGTTATTCCCTTGCCCCACGCACATTCTCAAAATGCGTGGAAATGGCTCTGCAGCCATTACACATGGCAGGAATGAGAATTCTTTTTTTATCTGGACGATCTGCTTTTATTAGCTCGTTCCAGGCAGGAAGCAGCTGCACAGACCAAAATGCTAGCGTTACACCTGCTAAACCTGGGGTTTTCTATAAACTGGGAAAAAGTTACGTTCTCCTGTCCCAGATGATTGTTTATCTGGGAGTGGAGCTAAACTTAACCACAATGAGAGCCCGTTTATCACAGCCGAGGGCCGAAGCTCTGTCAGCTTAACTCCGCCATGTCAAACCCCGCAACGTAGTAACAGCTCTCGGTCATGCGACTCCTGGGGATGATGTCAGCAGCTCACGTCGTGGTTCCGCTGGGCCTGCTTCACGAGATGCCTTGAGAGATATTTCACCCACCTGCGCATAGATCCTGTGTGCCTGAAGAGGCAGATGATCTCTGTGCCCCCCTCCGTGAGAACCAATCTGAATCACTGGGGAAAACCCCTCATTCTGTCAGAGGGAGTTCCCATCAGCAGGCCTATGTCACATGTCTCAGTTTTCACAGATGTGTCCCTGTCAGGTTGGGGAGGAATGTGTCTGTCCCACGCATTGGGAGCACAGTGGTCGGACCACATGCCTTTTCACATAAATGTGCTAGAACTTCTCACGGTCTGGAACGTAACTCAGCATTTTTCTCCCCTGATGTGGGATCAGCATGTTCTGATCCACACAGACAAAAAAGTGACGGCACCTTACATAAATTGTCAGGGAGGCGTGCGCTCAGCCCAAATGTATGATAAAAACAACTGTTGGCAATTATTTCTGACATTTAAAATGAAGGCTTTGTTCACAACTGGAATTAAATGGAAATTAAGTGACCATAAAAATTGCTTGTTCGCAGGGATTAATAGATAAATGAAATTATTCTATGTGCTTTACCAAACCAGAAACAAGAAGCAATGTAGAACAATTATGAAATTTTAGCAGGGCAGATTAATCATGCAAATTTAACTAAATTAAATACGTTTTATTGTTCAATAGTTAAAATTTGGTCTGAAATTTAAGGAAAAATAATTACTGAACTGAGTTAATACTAATTTGGTTAAAATCTAAATTCTTGGACACCAGAGTCAACGTCAGAGTATAAAATCAGCTGTTCCTACCAGAAGTCGTATTCGAAGGCTGCCTAAAGATACCAGATATTTGACTCTATGCTCAGATGGTCTTGTGATGTGAAGGTTGAAATTCCTTCACATCCCTGACATCAAGGCGTGAGTTTGGTCACTGGCTCGAATGGTCAGCCAGAGCGTTTACTGGAGTTCTGGACAGCTGTTGTTAACTCTTTGATGAAAACTGCAGGTGTTTGGATCGCTGAAGAGGATTCTATCAAACTTTGCCCAAAGTTGAAGTTAATTTTCTCCTTGGACGTCTTCTGTAGGTTGTATCTTAAAAGCTTATTATTTATCCTCCTCTGGAGGTCTTCATCACTTCTTCATCGTCATTTCTTCTTCACTCTCTCTCTTTTTATTGAGAGGTCTTCCTCTCTTGTAAACAACTGACCACACCTCTGATTTGAAAGAGGTGGTCAATTTGAACCAATCAAAATGGAAGGGCTGAACTTTTATCAACTAAATAAAGTATTATTTTAATCTGCTCTGTTGAAAAAGTCATCAAATAAAATCATTTAAGACACTTATCAACTTTAAATTAGGTTAAAACCAATACAAACACTTTGTTACCCTTATAAGCAGAACACAAGTTTGTAAACTTGTGAGCTACACAGGTTCTTGTCAGCTGTAGGAGGAACACAAGGCAAGTTATTTAGTTATTCCCAGTAAATAATTCTTTCATTACAGAAAAACAGTATTAATTCTTCTAGAATGTGAATAAAAGTCAGTCCGTTTTCTGCATGCAAGAAATGGGACCCAAGTGTCAAAGCTGGAATTCCTTTGAACAGAGACGAGGCTTTCTGTTATTTACGATCGTTACTTGGATAGACTGGTCGGAGGTTGGTACAAGTTGATACCAGGACATCCTGGGTGATCTGTGTTAACTCAAACGTCCATTTGTGGGGTTCACAGAAAGGGTGTTCCAATATTATTCAGATTTATTGGATCTTTGGTTGTCTTACAAACCATAAAAGTCTTCTTTTGACACTTTCCAGAGTTAGAGATGCTGAAAACAAACTTTAAATTGTCCCAGGTTCTGAAGTGGGGTGGGGGTGGAATGTCTCAGTTGTTCAAGGGATGAGGAGTTTCTTCGTTTCTTTTTCAGAAACATCTTTACAGAATGAACTATTCAGTTACAGGAATAAAAGTATGTTATCTAAAAAAGTTAAATCTGGTCCTCTGGACATTCAAAAAAACAAAACAAAGCAGAACAACAAAAAAATGTAGAAACATTTCGTCTCTCATCCGAGAGACTTCCTCAGTCTGAGGTGCTGTATTCAGCTC
>NW_023621728.1:0-5218 GCF_014905685.2 Nematolebias whitei
TGATTGCTAGTATCACTCAGCCCTCTGTGAACAGTAAACAGCCATCACCATCTGGATGTCAGCAGCAAGCTGGTTGATCCACTATGATAAGGTTCTGTTTATAGTTTGTTGCAGCTCCTCAAATTGAAGAAGTCCTTTGGATAAAAGTTCGAACCATCCAGAGGACCTGACTGAACTTTGTTAGATTTAGCTCCACATGTTGGATGGTGTTGGATGCTCGGTCCAGCTTCTTGCAGAGCAGCAGTTTTGTCCCACTCGTCTGTCTCTGTCTTCTAACGAGCGTCTGTCCCCCGAGCTTTGCCGACCAGCCTGTGTTTTATTAGTTTGATGAATTTAGAGACAAACGACTGGGAGCTGCCGTGTGTCTTCTTCCTTCACTAAGCTAGTCCAAGGTACGGCTGCCCTCGTGTGGAAAACCAGATGGTTGTAGACACTTCCTGACCTGCATGCTTTGAGGGCAGCAAGCGTAAGGTTTGATGACCTCACATGCACGCTACATTTCTACGATCAAATACATTTTATGGAGACGATCACTGACGTGTTTGTTCCTGGAGAGCTTCCTGTCCCAGCGGGGGTAGAAAGACGTTTCCATTCTCACGCCTGCTGCGGTTTTCCTTTAGTTTATTCTGTCACTGGCTTTTGTTGATTTGTTTTTAAATTTCTAGTTTTGTTCGACATCAAAGTGCTGGTCCGTGTTTCAAAGCGTGATTTGCTGCTCGTGCTCTGGGTTGATCCCAGTGAGCAGCAGCTGCTGTCGCCTCACGTCTCCAGGTCTCACTCCCCGCGGCTCCTCTTGGACTTAGTGTGTGTGTGTGTGTGCACAGTAATATTTTCACTACACCTCCATCCACGCACTGACCTCCTCCTCCTGCTGCTGCTGCTAGCAAAGGTACCCTTTTCTACTCAGCTGTTTGTTTGTTTGTTTGTTTGTTTGTTGTGGGCTCGTCCTCGTTCCTGCATTTCCATCTTTTAAAGCCACGGCTGTTTCCTGTTGTTCTGACTCTGTTTTATTCTCTGATTCATATTTACCAGTCCTGATTAGTTTATTTTAAATGTACAAGCACGTGTTGCCTTTGTACAGCCCTGATGTGTGTGTGTGTGTGTGTGTGTGTTACTGAACCAGTCCTGGTCCTCCAGGGCCCTGATCCTGCACGCTCCAGTTGTTTCCCTGCTCCAGCTGTTTAATAAAACGTGTCAACCACTGCAGCCCTCGAGGACCAGGACTGGACACCCCAGGTCTAAACTGAATGGTCACAGTGAGTTTTAGAGGTGGAGACAAAACGATGACTGAGTTTGACCCGTGGCCTCTGCAGGGAAACGTTCTCGTCTTTAAGTTCAAGAAGCAGCTTCAGATGAGAACAGTTAAAAACAATAACTTCTAAATCAAAGTACAACTAGTATTCTGATGCATGCTCAATAATCCAGGTAGACAAATCTAAAAGAGTTAAATCTGATCCTCTGGATATTATAAAAAACAAAACAAAAAAAATGGAGAAACATTTCATCTTTCATCCTGAGGACTTCCTCAGTCTGAGGTGCTGTATTCAGCTCAGTCTCTTAAATAGCACCTTCTCAGAGTGGATCAACCAGTTTGCTGCTGACAACCAGAACCAGCTGATCACATGCTCAAGAAGGACCATCAGACTAACAATGGGTCATTAGATATCATTAGATACTCAGACTGAAGAAGTCTTTCGGATGAAAGACGAAACGTTTCTACATTTTGTTGTTGTTTTGTTTTTTGAATGTCCAGAGGAGCAGATTTAACTATTTTAGATGCAACTAGTATTCACTCCCATGTTCTGTGTGTTTCAACTTACGCTTTATATTATTTACTGAAGTGAGAACAGAGAAGTTGAAATGAAAGGAGTGCACCCAGGTGGGCTGTGGTTAAGCCCCGCCCCTCCCTGCCAGGCTGTACCTGGAGGCTGCTGCTCACCTCAGTCATGATCTGTTGTTAAAAATGTGACGTTAATTATTAACCCGCTCTGGTTCTTTAAATGCGTTTAGTTTGTGTTTGAGCCGGATGAGTGAGGACTGTCTCTTTTTGCAGAACTGGGCCCGGTTACGCCCACTTCTGAGTGAACCAGATCCATCGTAAGTGAGGATGTTTGAGCTGTGGGAGCTGTGGTGTGGTTTGGCTTCGTGCACATCACTGCTTGTTTTTGTTGTGTCGTGTACCAGTTGTTTTCACGAGCTCAGCTTGGGACGTGGTGTTTTCAGCAGCATGCTCAGCATCATCTGCATTTTTGTCTTTTTGCATCAGACCTTTATTTTTAGCTGCTTTGGCTCTGCGGCTGCTGTGACCCGAGTGTGGCATGTTTAACATTTCCCACCGTAAGGAGAGCTCCTTCCCTCAGCGCTGTCTTTTCTTGTCCTCTCAGCAGAAACCCACCCGGAGAGCCCGGCGTGGGGGCTCCAGCCAAACCGCCCCTCTCTGAGGATGAAGACGAGCCGGAGCAGCGTGATGAAGCTCACTACGACTCCGTGGACAAAGCTTCAACTGCCTCAGAGAAGTTCTGAGCCCAGCCCAGTAAACTGGTCCGTCTGCGTACTGGAACCAGCTGCAGCGTCACAGCAGCAACAGAGTGGGAGAAGAACGAGCGAAACAAAAAGTCCAGCCGGAGCTGAAGGTTCCTGAATGAAACCAGATTTATTTTTGATGTTCAGGTCAGAGTGTTGGTGCAGCAGCTTCTCTGTTCAGGACGAACATCCAGGACGTTTCACTTTAAGAACATACAAAGAACACGTGTTGTTGGGGTGTTGTCACGTGGTTTTATCTGTTTCCTGCTGACTCGCACTGCAGTTACAACATCTCCCCTGAGCTGCCAACATGAGCTTCACCATCTTCATCATCAGCAGCAGGTGTTGCACCTGTCGGTGTTCTGTCCGTCAGAACAGTTCAAAACTTGGATCACCCGTGAAGAAAACGTGTCAAAGCTTAATAACAGCAGATGTGAAGGATTCGCTGACACGTTTTATTCACATCGAAACGTTGAAACAGCAGGAAACATCTGTAAAATGTTGAGCGATCTGCAGGAAACATCTGTAAAATGTTGAGCGATCTGCAGGAAACATCTGTAAAATGTTGAGCGATCTGCAGGAAACATCTGTAAAATGTTGAGCAATCTGCAGGAAACATCTGTAAAATGTTGAGCGATCTGCAGGAAACATCTGTAAAATGTTGAGCAACAAACATTTTTGACTCGTTTCTACTGGACAAAACTCAGTTTGTGTTAAGACGACGCTCTGGTTTAGTTTATTTTTAATAGTTAGGAGGTTAACTTCTCGTTTTCTGTGTTTTAATTTAATCTTTGCACATGTCGAGTTGCTTTTTAAACGTTTATGATTTTGTTCTTGATTTAAATTCTCTTTCTTAGTTCATAAAACTTTTATCAGTGTGTGTCTAATTCCAGTTAATAATCTGATGAGACACTGATTTATAAAACATAAATCTGGAGCAAACCACTAAACGACACTAATATCAGATTAATGAAAATAAAGAACTGGAGAAGTGTTTGATGTTTTTAACTAATTATCTATAAATTCTATTTCTACAGTAAAAGAACCTGGTGAACATTCAGCTGCAGACGTTTGAGATTTATTTTCTTTTACCAATAAACACTTGACTTCACTGAAATATAAAGATATTTAAATATAAAGATATTTAAATATAAAGATATTTACAGAAGTAAACCTGGTTCAGTTGCTGAACAATAACATCAAATACAGAATTTGCTGTAAAATAATTCATTTAAAGTAAAAATACAAAGTCATGCAAACATAAATTCATTAAATAAATATAAAAAACAGAATGTTTACCAGGTTAAAAGGCAAATTATGTAAATGTTTTATCTTAAATAATATTAAAACATTTCAACTTTATTTCCACAAACTGCAATTTAACAGAGTGTGAAAGTTTCATAATGTGTTTTTCTTTGTTGTTGTTTGTGCCACGCTCGTTTGCACATGTTGCTGCTGTTTAGCTTTTAGAAAATTATTCTGAGATTTTTTTATTTTCTGGATCTCGTGTTGGACTGACAAAAAAAAGTTTAAATTTAATCTGAAGGTTAATTCCTGACCAAAGTTAGAACTGAATAATTGTGATTTTATGATCAATACGTCTGATTTTCAAATAAATCGATAAAATGTTTCACTGATTGTTTTTACTGAAGGCTCCTGGAGCTGCAGTTCTAATCAGACGACCCGGTCCAGGTTCTGTTTGGATCTTATTCAGATTTTATGAGCTTGTTCACAGTTTGAGACTGAATCGAAACGAAGAATCTGTTCATTTAAAAACGATTCAAACCGTTCCAGCTCCTGACCCAGCAGCTTCCAGAACCACCAGAACTTCTGCTCAGTGGGTTTCTGGTTCTGGACCACTCTTCTTTCCATCATTGAGGGTTCTGCTCAGCTCTGAAGGTCCACCACAGCATCAGTCAGGTTCAGGTTCTGGACTCTGGACTGGTGCTGGGCCTCGGTTCTGGTCTTTCTGACCCGTTCTGTTGTAGATCAGCTGCTGTGTTAGGGATCATGGTCCTGTTGGATCCAGTTTGTTGGACAGATGGACTCATGTTTGGTCTACAGTTCTGGTCCACTCAGACTGACGGGATCAGCCTCCACCACTGTGCCAACAGCTGGGAGGAGCTGTTTACTGCAGTGCATTCTGGGTAAACATCTGCCCTCTGGTCTGGTTCTGGTCCAGAAGTCTGGTGGTTCCTTCAGAACAAACCCAAGTCATGCTGCCATGTTTAGAAAAGAGGCTTCCAAACAGTCCATGACCTTTGACCTGCTGACTGCGGCCTATAGTCTGAGGAGCTCATTGCATGGTCTGACCTTCAGGGTGACTGAGGCGTGACGTCCACTCCTGAGCAGCTCAGCTGTCCTAAATGTTGTTTAATCCATCTCTGCCGAACGATGGATCGTTTGGAAATGACCTTTGACCTTTCACAGACTGACAGGCAGCAACAGCTGCTCCTCAGATGTCATTGCTGATGTCTTTCCATCTTGGCACTGTGTTAACAGGAAACGGTACGCCCCAACTCGGCAAAAGCCCCTGATGATCAGTTAATCAATATGTTTGATCAGCAGCTCCTGGGTCTTCTTCATCTGGAGCTTCTTCTGCACGTTGGTTTAATCTTTAATGATTAATCTGCACGTTGGTTTAATCATTAATGATTAATCTGCACGTTGGTTTAATCTTTAATGATTAATCTGC
>NW_023621729.1:0-5218 GCF_014905685.2 Nematolebias whitei
ATATATATATATATATATACACACATACATAAATACATATATATATACACACATACATATATACATATATACACACATACATACATACATATATATACACATACTTACATATATATACATACATACATATGTATATCTATATATATATACATACATATAAATATACAAATACATACATATACATATATATATATACACATAGACCTTCAGGGCCTTCCTGGGACAAGAACTGTATTTCATTGATTTGAGTCCAGAAACACAAAATCAAGTCCATCCAGAGACTTTCTAAGTGTCCTGCACTGATCAATTGAAAGAACACTCTCTTTTTCTATTATCATTACTATCTTACAAATGTCTTGATAATCAAAGTGTGTTAGTTCAAACCATTTTAAATGTTGAAGTGAACTACTCATTTTAAATCAACTGTGAAACAGTATTAATGAATTTTTAATTCTCATTCAAAGTAGAAATCAAGTTAAGGTCTGTTACAAAGTAATTATTCATTTTTCTTGATCTTCTGTCTGAAATGAGCAAGTGTCAGTTGGTCAAAGGTCAAGTTTCGGTCAACTGCAAGTTTACTGGAAAAGAAATGTCATGTTTAACTTTTTCAGACAGATATGAGAGAATTGACTCCACGAAGTCGCGGGTTCTTCATAACATCTTCTGTCTGTTCTTAAACAATCTAATCTTTTTCCCTTGACTTTTAATAACCTCTTACGTCACTAAAACACACCCCTGTTTGGTCGATCGACCAATCAGGAAGTTCTCAAATGAACCGGAAACAGAACTCTTTAAAAGGTTCAACACTTCCTGTTCTGAGAATGCTGAAATAGAGTGCAGTAGAGTGCGGAGGGAGAATGCAGAGTTCAGAATGCTGGAGAACAACAGCAACTAAGCTGAACGAGAGAAGTTCAGAGGAACTATGAAGAAGTTTGTTCTGGGATGATCTCACGACTCCGAACGGTTCCCTACTATCCTTACGGAGACGCTGGAAAGTGTTTGAAGAGAACTCTACGCCGAGGCCGAACTATCGTCTGCAAAGGTAAAAAAGTCGATCTTCAACCGCAAAGTGTACCGTTGGTTGAGCTTGGTCCAAAGGAGCGTGTTGTTCTGGTTATAACAGACAAATTCCCTCACCCATCTCTCTCAATTTAAACTTCATTTCCATCTTTAAACTCTTCTATCTTGCTAGAAATCATTCCAGATATTTTCAGAAATGTCTGTTGTGAAGCAGGGAAATCATGGCCGTATGGTTTTCCTGACTGTAAAGCTAATTAATTAAGCTGTTGTTGAAATCAATTTGCCAAATTAATGTAAATGTGTGATGTTAAACTTTGATTCTGTTAATAAATGACCGCATTCATTTGATGGGTCAAAGAAAATTAACGTCTCACGTCACATTTAATTTCAATGCACGATATTATTCAGTCCAGAAAAATGAATGAATCCGTTTAATTTATGGATAATATATCACAGATATATGTTCCTCTACAACTGGTGGCCTCGTACGGTATCATAAATGGACTGTTATTCGTGTAACAATTGAATTTATCATGTTGGCATAAAGAGTGCAGGTTGCTGTGTGAAGCGTGTTGCAGCTGCGGTGCTCAGAGAAAATACAGCAATGTTCTGTCGCTGTGGTGTTTTGAAAGCTGAAAATAAAGTCAATGGGTTTCATTTTAAAGCTGAAATGTACGTCTGTTGTGT
Organism: Nematolebias whitei; assembly: GCF_014905685.2. Classification (NCBI taxonomy): domain Eukaryota; kingdom Metazoa; phylum Chordata; class Actinopteri; order Cyprinodontiformes; family Rivulidae; genus Nematolebias; species Nematolebias whitei. The sequence continues at coordinate 1,708 of NW_023621729.1, forward strand.
GACAAAGTTGATGAGCTGTGAAAAACATGGATTCTGTTTAGACGGACAAGGGTTCTGGTCCGGCTCGGTTCTGATAAGTTCGAACGAGTGTTTTAAATGGATGGAGAGACGTTTTTAAGAACTGAGCGCCGTCTCAGTGAAGCTTTGAGAGTTGATTCGCCACATTTTTACCAGAAAATAGTGCATTTTGAAAGTTTTAAAGATGAAAATTGACCGGAATGTTCAGGCTAAATGCTAACACGCTAGCTGAAATAGCGAGCGGCGATTGGTCGAAAACCGTTGTTTGAAACGCCTGATCCGCTGAGAGACGTGTCTGTCGTCACTTCCTCTGATGTCAGGTCGTTAAACCCATCCCCGTTGCTGTTCTATCATTGGTAGATTCAGTCACGTGACCCGGAAATGAAGCTCGTCTTCATAGGGAATTTCAATCTGCTGTTTAAAGTTGAAAAACACTTTAAAGTTGGTTCTGATCCGCTGCTCCGTTTCTTTGAAGCCTAATCGCTGAAACTTTGCCACATTTAAGTTTTAAATATGTCATTAAATGGTGTTTTTGGACCACGCTAGCCGATGCTAATTTTAAGCTAACAGCTAACGACCGGATGTCACCAAAGCCACAGGAAGTCATCGCGACTCCTACTGGTCGTCACTAACAGTGTCAGGGTTAAAATAAAATAAGGTTATACTGCCACCTCCTGTTGGAAACTTGTAATCACAGTTTCACTTCGTTTTTAGGATATTTTGGGTGAAATTACACGTGTTTATTTCTGTCAGACGCATTTTTGAGTTAATAAACGTTCTTCAAGCTGAATTATTACTGTTATCTTGCATTTAAAAAGTGATAAAGGTGTTTATGCCAGAAAGGCATTTACCAAGACATTTTTCATTCACTGATAATTCCTCAAACAGAGGTGCAAAATGAAAAATTAGAAACTTTTTAAAGATACAGTCCAGATATTCACAGAGTTGATAAAGTTTACTCATTTGCTGAAAAGATAATACACGTTTAATTGCTAGAACACTAAATAAGCGTAATTATATCAGAAAAAGGAAACTTTTCTGATTTGTTTTTACCACCTAAAACACTACATCTTCCTATTTAATTTTTAAATAGAAGATAATGGCAGGAGAAGACGAAAACGTTGACCTTTTCGACTCCCAGTCAGTAGATGACATAATCCAGGGAGCTTTATATATTTTAACAAATCCAATTATTGGTGCACAATTAGAACAATTTGATGAAACTCAAAGAGCGGAAGAACTGAGAAGTTTAGCAAAAGGAGCCACGGTTAAAGAGAATAAAAAGCAGGGCCATGAACGGTTAGCTAAAATTTCCCTGTTTCTCAAAGACGAATTGGATCAACAGGTTGAACGAAATGTCGTGCTGTCTAGAGCATATGAGAGGGAGCTGTCAGAAAAACAGCTGTCATTACAGGCTCACTCATTTGAGGAGAAGATTAGGGATAAAGAGATTCAGTACCAAGCATTGTGTTCAGACAACGATGTGCTACAACACCAGTTGCAGCTCACATCAAAAGCTCTGAACGAATGCAGACTGGAAAAAGAGGCGTTACTCCTACAAGGCGTGCGTTTACGAAGTGAATGTCAAACCTCACAGGAACGCTTAAAAGCCTGTGAGGAGAAACTAGCCGCGGCAACATATAAAAGTTCTGACGTGGGGCGAGTTTGTCTGGAACTCAGAGAAGACCAAGGACAGAGTCTGGGTCATCCGCCATCACCTCAGAAGGATTTTGGTACACCTCCTGCTCTTAATCCCATTCTGCAACCTCCACATGTGTGTAGAGAAACACCTCCACCCTCATCTCAGGTGATGGGGACAGACCTGAACAAGTTTCCACTACCAACCATGCAAGAGAGACCGTTGATACTTCCTCCTTCAATAGATGATTTGCAAAAAATCTCAAAACATGTACAGCGCTTTGTACCGGGACCAATGGGTTCAACTGGAACAAAAGCGTATCTCAGAGACCTTGAATTCAGACTGGGTGGTTATCCTAATGCTACGGTTGAGGATAAAATCAGTCTGATAAGGCTCACTTCGGACAGAGAGGTGTTCACCTTCATCGAGCGTCTACCTGATGCAACGAGAAGGGATTACAACCTTCTGTGTGAAGCTTTGATCAGAGAGTACGACCCCTGCACGGGACCTGCTGGTTTCCCGGCTGCTGACAAGGTCACGCAAGGGAAGCATGAACATCCAAAAGTCTATTACAAAAGAATCTTCCAAGCTCCTCCTAAAAAAGGCGAGAAAAAGCAGTCTTTTCAAACTAACAAACCGCGTCATGAAGGTGCACGCTGGGACAAAAAGCTCCTCTTTCAGAGGATGAACGTGATTATCGTAAATGGGGTGTGCGTAGGACGCAAAGATATGGGAACCAAGAGGACCCATATTATCAGGGGAAGTCCGAAAAGGAACCCCCAAAAGACGTACCTAGCCGTCTCCCACCTCGGACGAAACGAACCGAGGCGAAAAAATCACAAAAGTTCCAGAAACAAGGCCCTACACCTCTGAGCTCGGAAGAGACAGAGAAATTACGCAGGTTGTTAGAAACTTTGAAACACACTGACACGGGAAACCAACCTGGAGCACTATGCAGTGATGTAATCACTATTACATCTGAGGGCGCGAGTGACAACATTACAGATGTCGGTGGAACACACCAAGACATTGTTGTTGTTGCCTCCAACAACCCCTCATCGGAAGAAGGGGGGGTAAACACACACACAAACGATGACGAGTCATCGCAAGCTGAACACTCAGAAACAGCTACTGCTGTGCTGATGGTTCAGACAAACCAAGATTACACAGACAAGGCTGAACGTGTGAAGAAACGTCAGAAAAAACCTAAGAGGTTTCTGTGTAACTTTATCAGAAGGGGGGTCGCCAAAAAGGCGTACCTGTCAGTGACACTTGAAGGTGTCCACACACGAAGCACTCCTGGACGGTGGGGCAGACATAACAATTATGTCAGCTAAACTGTTCGAGGAGCTGAGGACAGCCACTGCCGGTGTTAACAGGATAATACCTCTCACTGAATGTGCTATAGAAATGCAGGGTCTCTCAGAGAAGAGGACAACCCTGACAGCTGTAGCAATGGTTCACATGCAGGTTGGCAGAATGACACTGTACCACCCGGTACACGTGTCTCGTGTTGACTCATTCCCATTTTTGGTTGGCCAGGATTTTATAAATCGCTTCGACGCGATTATTGATTATGGTGATCAAACGATGTGGGCAAAGGTGAGCAAACCACTGCCAATAGATTTGCCTCCGGAGTGTAACACAAACTGCCTAACAGCAGGTACGGCGGAAGGCGCAAAGGACTCCTCAGCCGAGGACACGAGCCCGGTGAGTACTCCTCTGAAATCATGTGAAACCACAGAGACCCACCCGGTGGTCCAAACTCTGACCCAACAAGACAGCCTCCTCTGTGAGCTGAAGCAGTCAGAGTCCACCGAACACTACCTACCACTGGTAGTTAAGGGTGTAGAG
>NW_023621730.1:0-5218 GCF_014905685.2 Nematolebias whitei
CCGTATAATGGACCAAAATCACCACCACAAAAATCAATTAAATAAAGTTTATTAACTGATGAAAACGGCAGGATGGACCTCGGCAAGCTTTCGCAGACTGTGGACCGGTTCCAGGTTCCAATCACCGATCCACACGAACAGTCTAAAGATGGAGAACGGTTAGTGGTTGTGCAGGTGACGAGAGTGAAGACAAAGTCAGATGAAAAAACAACCACTAACCGTCTCAGTGATGATGGGGGTTCTGAAGCGCTGAAGCGGGTCCAGCTGACCCGGATGACTGCTGGAGGAGCTGGGTCTGGTGAGAGACGACAGTCGGCAGCAGCTGAAGCTTGCAGCGAGGTCTGCAGGATAAGTTGGTGTCTCCAGCACCGAGCGTGATCCAAAACCAGCGAGTGGTGGAGAGTAGAGCTGGTGGGGATGATCCGAGAGACGTGGTCGAGCAGGCGTGGGTCAGAACCGATGATCAGATGCCGAGATAATCCAAGGAGCAGACGAGAGACGAAGTCAGGAGGTCCGTGGGTCCAGGAGCCGGGAGGTCGAGCCGAGAGGAAGGGAACAGGAAACGATGGGAGGACAGAAACGAGTAAGACAGGAATACAAGGACTTGAGAGGACAGGACAGGGACAGAGCGTGGTCATGAGCGCGAGGTATTTACTAACTAAAAGTGTTCAACTACCGGGCACCGAAAAAGAGTCAGCTGTAAGCTTATAAAGGGAGAGGAGGACAGGTGCAGCCAGTTGAGCGCAATCAGCGCTGCTGGCTGCAGTGAAGACAACGTTAAACTAGGAGTGAAGACAAACCTCAACCCACATGCAGAGAAAGAAAAAGAAAAACAAAAGAGTAGATCCCCAGAACCAAAACAAGTGAACAGAGTGACAAAAAAACCTAACTGACAGACGTGATTCGTGACAGATCCCCCCCTCAAGGAACGCCTCCCGGCGTTCCACCAGGTTGCTCAGGATGCAGGCGATGGAAGTCCCGGATCAAGGGCTTATCCAGGACGTGACGGGAAGGCACCCAGGACCGCTCCTCTGGTCCGTACCCCTCCCAATCGATGAGATACTGCAGACTAGAACGGAGGAGCCGCCGGATGGTGTAAGCCGGTGAACCATCGATCAGACGGGCGGGAGGGGGGGACGCAACAGGGGAATGAAAATGGGAGGAGGAGACAGGTTTGACACACGAAACATGAAAAGAGGGGTGGACACGTAAGGACTTGGGCAGAGTAAGACGAACAGACACGGGGTTAATGACCTTGGAGATGGGGAAAGGACCAATGAAGCGGGGGGCAAGCTTGCGAGAAGCAACCTTCAGGGGAAGGTTCTTCGTGGAGAGCCACACTTTCTGACCCACAGCATACTCAGGTTGGGGGGTCCTATGGCGGTCAGCCTTTTTACAGTAGGCAGCACGTGACTTAAGCAAGGCGGTCTTAGCCCTCCTCCACACCCTCTGGCAACGGAGAGCGGCGAGGTGGGCCGAGGGAACAGATGCCTCCCTCTCCTGAACAGAGATAACAGGCGGTTGGAAACCAAAAACAGTATAAAAAGGGGACAGACCAGTGGCAGATGAAGGGACGGAATTGAAGGCGTGCTCGATCCACGGGAGAGCAGAGCTCCACTTCTCGGGGTCGTTAAGACAGAGGAGCCTCAGTTTGCCCTCCACCTCCTGATTAGCCCTCTCAGTCTGACCGTCCGTCTCAGGGTGGAAGCCCGAGGAGAGGCTAATGGAAATACCCAGAAGATCACAAAACTCTTTCCAGAAGTGGGAGACAAACTGAGGCCCCCGATCAGAAACAATGTCTACAGGCAACCCATGAAGCCTGAAAACCTCACGAGCCATGACGGGAGCCAGTTCTTTAGAGGACGGTAACTTATGGAGGGGGACCAGATGAATCATTTTGGAGAAACGATCGACAATAGTGAGGATGACAGTGAAATTGTTAGAAGGTGGGAGACCAGTTACAAAGTCTATGCCTATATGAGACCAGGGACGTGAAGGGCAAGGAAGGGGGCGAAGAAGCCCCGATGGAGATCGTCTGGAGGTCTTGGACTGAGCACAGGCTGGACAAGACCGAACGTACAGGCGAACGTCCCTGGACAAGGTCTCCCACCAAAATTGGGACCTGACAATGAAAAGGGTCTTGGCAAAACCTGGGTGACAATACAGTAGGGAGTTGTGACAAAAACGAATGACCTGTTTAACCATATCGGATGGAACATATAAACGATCAGGTGGACAGTTAGCTGGAGGAGGACGTGTCCGGCTGAGGTCTCTCAGGTCCTGCTCTAACTGGGTGATGGCCAGGCGGGCACTCTCAGGAAGGATAAAATTCTCCTCCTGAGCTGAGGGGGAATTATCCTCCTCCAAAATGCGAGACAGGGCATCGGGCTTTACATTTTTCTCCCCGGGTCGATAAGAGAGGGTGAAATTAAATCGAGAAAAAAACAAGGCCCACCTGGCCTGACGAGGATTAAGGCGACGAGCGGACCTGAGATATTCCAGGTTCTTGTGGTCAGTCCATACCTGGAACGGGAACCTGGAACCCTCCAGCCAGTGACGCCACTCCTCCAGAGCGAGCTTAACAGCAAGCAGCTCTCTGTCCCCAACATCATAATTCCTTTCTGCCGGGGAAAGGCTGCGGGAGAAGAAGGCGCAAGGGTGAAGACGCCCGTCCTTATTGCGCTGACTAAGAACCGCCCCCGCACCAATGCTGGAAGCGTCCACCTCCACTACAAACGGCTCCTCTGGATTGGGGGACTGCAGGATGGGAGCAGAAACAAAAAGTCTCTTAAGTTCGGTAAATGCGGTCTCTGCTGCAGTGGACCAGGAAAAACGAGACTTGGTAGAAGTGAGTTCATGAAGGGGTTTAGCGATGATACTGTAGCCCTTGATAAAACGTCTATAGAAATTAGCAAACCCCAAGAAACGTTGAAGCTGTTTGCGGTCCCTAGGAACGGGCCAATCTATCACAGCAGAAACCTTGCTGGAATCCATCTCGATCCTATTGGGGGACACAACAAAACCAAGGAATGATGTGGAAGAGACATGAAATTCACATTTCTCAGCCTTAACATATAGTCCATTCTGTAACAGGCGGGTGAGAACAGATCTCACTTGTTTACGATGAGAAATAATGTCCTTAGAAAACACAAGAATATCATCAAGATACACGAAAACAAATTTGCCGACCATGTCTCTTAACACGTCATTCACTAAAGTCTGAAAAACGGCCGGTGCGTTGGTTAGCCCAAATGGCATTACCAAATACTCATAATGCCCATCGGGGGTATTAAAAGCCGTCTTCCACTCGTCCCCCTCTCTGATGCGAACCAAGTGATAGGCATTCCTTAGATCTAATTTGGTGAAAATGTTAGCCCCCTGGATAAGGTCAAAAGCAGTGGACATAAGGGGAAGAGGATATTTGTTTTTAATAGTAATTTTGTTAAGTCCTCTGAAATCTATGCAAGGACGCAGAGACCCGTCCTTCTTCTTAACAAAAAAGAACCCAGCACCGGCAGGAGAGGCGGAAGGGCGGATGATGCCAGATTTCAGGGACCCCTGAATGTACTCTCTCATGGTGGCTTGTTCTGGGATAGAGAGAGAGTACAGAGCTCCTCTAGGAGGAGTAGACCCTGGAATAAGATCAATACCACAGTCGTACGGACGGTGAGGAGGAAGCGAGGTGGCCTTAGTTTTATTAAAGACCTTCTTAAGGTCGTGATACTCTCGGGGCACATTAGATATATCTGAATCAGATGTCACATTCGTATCTACCGTTTCGACAGGGACCACAGCATCAAAAAGACATGTAGATAAACAATCATCTGACCACCCTAAAATCTCTCCCCTCCTCCAGTCTAGATGTGGATTATGTTTAGTTAACCATGTGGTTCCTAAGACCACCGGAGCTTGGGGAGATTTGATGACCACAAAGGATATCTCTTCCTTATGGTTACCTCCTAAACACAATAAAACTGGTTCAGTAACCAAAGAAAAAGAGTTTAAAGGATGACCATCTAAGGCCACTACTGACAGTTTGTGGGGGGTTGAACAAAAACGGATACCTGCTGTTACAGCAAAGTCATGGTCAATGAATTCAGTATCAGCCACAGAATCAATGAAAGCTTTAATAGAGACCTGAGATTTGCCGGAGGTGATCAGATCGGCGGGTATGGTGAAAGGTGAGGAGAGTTTGCTGGTGCTGACATGGCTCAGTAGATATCTCCTCTCATCTACTGAGCGACCCCTTTTACCGGACACTTGGCGTTGATGTGACCAGCCCCTCCACAATAAAAACAAAGATGTCCTCTCCGTCTCCTCTCACGTTCAGTCTCAGTAAGGCGGCTTCTGCCCAACTGCATGGGTTCCTCTGCCAACAGAGGAGAAGAAACAATCGGTGAGATGAGAGATCGTGGAGGGGGTCGAAACTCACTGACCAGTCTAGTCGCCGGGGAAGTCTTTGTTCCTCGTTCTCTGGCTCGTTCGACCAGCCTTAAGTCCACCCTGGTGGCCAAATCCTCAAGGTCCTGTAGGGAGTCAGGATAACGTTTAGTAGCAAGTTCATCTTTGATCTCGTCCGTTAGACCCCTATAAAAGGCATCAGTAAGAGCCTCCTCGTTCCAATGGCTTCCTGAGGCAATGGCGTGGAAGTCGATAATGTAAACGGTCACCCTGCGATTACCTTGGTGAATGTCAAACAACCGTCTGGCAGCCTCACGTTCTGGCAAGACTGGGTCAAAAACCCTACAGAGCTCCCTGGTGAAGGCCTGTAGAGAATAAATGTTAGTAGAGTTTTTCTGCCATTCAGCAGTGCCCCACTTCTTAGCTTGCCCAGCGAGAAGAGAGATCATATAAGCGACCTTGGATTTTTCTGAGGGAAAAGATGACGGTTGTAACTCAAAATGGATCTCACATTGCGTGATAAAAGGTCTACACTGATCAGGAGTCCCTGAGAACAATTCGGGCGGAGTCAGACGAGGTTCCCTATTGGATTCAACATAACGCGTGGTCATGGCTGAATTATGTTGCTGATCCTGTGAGTTTAAGTTGTCCAACCTGCGGGACATGTTCTGCATGTCTGAGGTTATTTTACCGATAGCTCCCTCAACCTCTGAGCGCCAACCTGCTGGTGGTGAGTGATCCATAATGGCCCGGTAGTTCTGTAACGAACCCCGTATAATGGACCAAAATCACCACCACAAAAATCAATTAAATAAAG
>NW_023621731.1:0-5217 GCF_014905685.2 Nematolebias whitei
TGGGCGGCTGTGGCTGAGTGGTTAGAGCAGTTGTCCTCTAATGCAAGAGTTGGGGGTTCGAATCCACCAGCAGTCACATGTCAAAGTGTCCCTGGGCAAGACACCGAACCCTCGTTGCCTCTGATGTGTGTCCTATTGGTGTATGAATGTGATAAAGCATTGATTAGTATCTTTAGCATGATTTGTTCAATTAGCTTTGTAGAGATGTAGTAGCGGGGCAGCAAGGTGGCAACTGGTAGAGCTGATGCCTCTCAGTGAGCAGGTCCTTGGTTCAAACCCCGGTCCAGGGGCCTTTCTGGGTGGAGTTTGCATGTTCTCTCCGTGCATGCGTGGGTTTTCTCCGGGTACTCCGGTTTCCTCCCACAGACCAAAAACATGCATGTTAGGCTGATTGGTAACTTTAAATTGTCCCTAGGTGTGAGAGAGTGAATGGATGTTTGTCTCGTTTGTCTCTATTTGTCCCTGTGATGGACTTGCGACCTGTCCAGGGTGTACCTCGCACAGTGATTGCTGGACATGGGCACCAGCAACCCCCGTGACCCAAAATGGAATAAGCGGGTAAAGATAATGGATGGATGGATGGATGGATGGATGGATGGATGGATGGATGGATGGATGGATGGATGGATGGATGGATGGATGGATGGATGGATGGAGATGTAGTAGAGTGCTGCATGAATGGATAAATGAGAGCACAGGTTGTAGTGTAAAGCACTTTGAATATCTCAATAAGATTGAAAGACACTATATAAGTACAGTCCATTTACCATTTGGATAAAAAATATTTATTTTTATTATATTTATTTTCTAGTACAAAACACCTCAAACCTTTACTTATTTCTACCAATAAAAGTGGACCTTTGAATTATTATTTTCTTGAAACTTGGCTAAATTTAGCGTTTATTTTTTTTTTTATGAAAAAGTGCAGTCGTTTTATTTATGGATGGAGGCAAACTATAGGCTCATTTTGTACTTCTGTTTCTAAGAAAAGACTTAAATGTATTTTCCAAACACATGAAAGAAATAAAAACTATAGACGCAAACAAACAAAAAAAATTTAATGTTTTTTATAGTTAGTTTGTTTGTTTGTTTGTTTGTTTTTCACTCAACAATTGCTATTTAAAGACACAAAATCATGACTGTGAGAAAAAATATCTACTTTTTTGGTTAGTGGGGTTTTTTTTTGGGGGGGGGGGCTAGTCTTTATCACAGCAATGAGCACATTTAATATATTTCATAATGCTGTATCAGCTGATTCTTAGCAGTCATGTGTCTTTATGAACTAGGCAAAAGGGCCTTCTCCTACTCCGCTCCTGTTTCCTGGAATATCTTACAAAAAGATTTGAAGCTCTCGACCTTGACCTCTCTAAGTGTCTTTAAGAATCTGTTGGACTCCTGGCAGGGTCCAATGCTGACATGTTCCTGTTTTTAGTTTTCTACATTTGTCTTGGAATCTAGCTGTTTTTTGTTTTGTTACCTTTTCCTTTTAGCCATCCTATTTGTTAAAAAAAAAAAAAAAAAAAAACTGTAGTATGCTTTTTTATAACTGTTTATTGTTGTTGCTGTTGTCCATTGTTGTCATCTTTCTTTGTTGAAATCAGGTCTCTCTTGTAAATGAGTCCTCGAGGCTCAGTGGGATTTACCTGTATAAATAAAGGTTGATTGATTTATTAATTTAGCAAGACAACAAACACGCTCATTGTTTTAACATCATATTATCTGTACACACGTATTCTCTCTGTTGCATCTTGCCACTGAAATAAAACTCACAGCTTCGGCTGCTTATAGGTGTAAAAACTGACAGATTGGAGAAGTTATTGAAATGGAGTTCTGTGGGTGTTAATCCTTCCCCTGTGAAAGCTTAACTTGCCAAATTATTTTTAAATTATTTTGGATGTGTTTAAAAAGAAAATGTGCAAATTGTTAGACTGTTTAATTTATGCACAAACAGTTTTTAAACAGCTAAAATAACTTTAGCCACAAAGTGGCTGGAAAAAAATAATCACAACTCTATTTCCCAGGTTGGTATTAACGTCAATCCAGGAGGATCGACTCCAAACGCAGACCAAATCCAGATGGAAGCATGTATTTTTAAAACCAGTCCACTCCCTGTGTTCTTATTCCACACACATACACTCCAAGGCACACAGGCTTCCTGTTATTTTGTGCAGTTTGAGGCTTTGCAGTATTTTTTTGAGGCATTCATCATTCATCATCAGCAGGAGAAGCTGCCGGATAAAACCAGTTATTATGGATCTCGTGTGCTCAAATTAATCATGCACACACACACAAAAAAAAAAGATTGCAGCTGCAGAAAAATGATCAATATTTAAATGTTTAGCATCGGAACAAACCTTTTTCTTGCAAGTGAAGCATGACATTAAAATGTAAGGCAGACATGATTAAGTTTAGCGTTTCTCCTCAATATTCTGTTTGTAACAATAATTCATGATGAGCTCTGTCTGATCCATCTCGAGTCGAGCACCATATGCCTCTGTGTGCACCAGACTCTGTGAGGCCTTGCAAAGGCTCCACGGGTTTGAGTCGTTTTTTCTCCCCTCCTTACACGAATCAAGGTCACGGTTCTCGGTGACTCCGCACGGCCGCGAGTTTCCTGATGCACGCTGCGTTCTTGCCAAAGGCCGTGCTGTCTCAGCTTTCTGTCCCGCATCCTGCAAGTGCTGCCCTCGCCCTCCCGACCTCCCAGAGCTCAGCCTGTCAGGCCACATGCCGGTGCAGCGTGTAGACAACTACAGATACACAGAGAGGATTTAAAAAACGGACAAAAAGGGGAAGAAAGACTCGGAGAGAAAGAAACGAGAAGCAGGAGTGGGCTGTGGAGCAAAAGATAGAAAATGATTTAGAGCAGTGAGTGGGGAAAGGCAAAGCACTCAAGATTGAAAGGCCTCTTCTTCTAATTTGCACAGTATTCATCACCTCAGAGGGCAGACGCTCCCGTATCACTTTCCATTCACTTCCTCACCCTTGGCTGCAGGTCAAAGAAAAAAGGCAATTTTCCTTCCGCCTGTGCCTGAGCTGCTCCATTCCTCATGGATAAACTGTACTTTTGAAATGTGCAGAAGAAGTGGGGGCATTCATCACCGAGCCAGGCCTTTCGACGCATTCTCCTCAGCAGGAATGGCAACAAGAGGAAAACATTTCTGATTAATACCGTTCTCCCTGGCATCACTGGGCAATCTGCCCATCTAATTCTCTCACAGAGCAACAGGGCAGCGTGCCCACCTACAGGAGACGCAGACCGTCTCAGGCTGTCGGACTTTGTTCTTGGAGTTCCACCATGCTGGGCCTGCCAACGAACACACAAGGAGTGAGTTACAAATCGCACAACGCTCTCCCACACATCCTGAGCTGGGAAAATACAAGGATCCAGGACAAATAAAAGTCAACAGCACCAGAAAGGATGAGCTTTAAGACCAAATGCAACAACTGAAGGAAAAATACGATTATCACTTAAAAACGTTCATTCCATTCATGCCAGAGTTTTAGCCTCGTGTGATCTTTCGGGTTATAAGGAGCAATATGAAAGAACGTGTCTGTTTTCATACATAAGGCGCACCGGATTATAAAGCACATTAAGCGAAACAAAACAGTCAGATAAGTAACTTTATTCAACTCATTCACAATAACCACATAAAACTGGTTTGAGGTCAATAAGCACAACAAGAGTTAATACATAAGGCTCACTGTCAATTTTTGAGAAAATTAAAGGATTTCAAGTTGAAAAATATGGTAAATAAAATAATGCCTAATCTCATATCGTGAGATGTAAAGTTCAGAGTATGGGTTGGAGATGAAATTCGGCTACGACCACACCAAACATTTGCACAATATCTGTAAAAATGACTGAATTAAAGTAATTTAATATTTTCTGTGTCTGCAGTGGCAGCCAAGTTCATCAGTTCATTTTATTTTTTCAATCTATCCAGTAGTTCATGAGACAATTTTCCAATAAACTAAAAAAAGGTTTCCTTCAGCTCAGAATATGTGTTGGGGACTATTCTCAGCTACAAACACACCAAATTTTACCTTAATGTTTGTAAAACTCACTGAGTTATATATAGCTACTTATTCTGTATTTTTAATGTCCGTGTGGATGTGGCAGCCATCTTGAATAAGAACGACTGCAAACATTCATCAGTAGACGTACATGTAGCTGTTATTTTCTGCAAATTAAATTCTAAAATTCACCCAGAGGTTTATGAGATATTTTAGTGGCAGACAAATGCACATAAAAACATTACTGTCCATCTTTATCTTTTGATGGCGGGTGACGATCTTGATTCAAAAGTCGTCCTCTTACCCCTGAAAACCCTTGTGCAAATAAAGTATTCTTTTCCTCGACTGCATCAAAATTCCTCCTCCTGCTCGCTGGCTGAATTCCTGCCTTAAACATCACTTCCACTTTAGAGAGGCGGAGAAGAGGCGGCAGGGAGTAGATGGATGATGATTATTCAGGCTCACTCTCCCGTCTCTTTCACCTCTCTCCATTGATCCCGTCCCATCAGAGAGCCTGTAAATATTAATGAGGCCTTTGTTTTAGCAACCTGTATGAAGATCAGAGCACAGAACAATAGAAGTGTCTGGACATCTTTTTTTTTTTTTGTGGGGAGCCTTCGGAGGGGAAGGGAGCTTAAAGGGGGAGCCCAGCCCTCAGCCTACCGCCTCAGGCTCCCTGTGTTAAAGTCAAGGTCAGCTCAAGGAAAACTACATGCGAGCTGATTCATGAGTCAAATATGCAGCGAACTGGGAAAAGATTGTTTCACATTTTAATCAAAGCCCTGGCATTGCTTGAAGGAATGCACATCACCCGTCGCTTTCCATGTCACAGTTTCAGCCAAATATCGTGTCGGGATGAGAAATGACAGAGTTGGGACTGTTTTGTTCAAACCCTGAAAATAATGTTACGTGCACGATCTTGTGCAGAGCACAAGCCGTCTCAGAGTATGTGTTGGGAATGGCTGTCAACGGTGACGTGCGGTGAGGTTTGTGACAGGTGAGGCTGACTCGTCTGGAATCAGATGCTCACATCTATGAACCCAAAATAGAAGCTTACATTTCAATTTAGCCTTGTTTTCTTTTTAAAACGCATCTAATTGTGTTTTAATCAACTCCACTGTTCAACAATGATGGCAAGAAAAACAAAATATTTAATGTAATGTCAAACTTTTTTCTTTTGGAGGGGGATGCTCTCTTTTT
>NW_023621732.1:0-5217 GCF_014905685.2 Nematolebias whitei
ACTCGTGAAAAAGTATGCATATATATCTCATATATTGTCATACTACAACTGGTGGCCCGTTAACGTGCTCATAAATGACTGTAAAAACGTGTAAGATTGATTTTTAAATGTTGGCATGTTGATAAAATAACAGTTTATCAGCTGTGATTGAAACGCAGCCGGAGCTGCACCGCCTGAAGCGAAACGCTGCATGTTTTTAAGCGTGTTGGTCTGTGATGCTCAGAAAGCTCACAGAAATACTGCAGCTAGTGATGTTAGAAGCTGAAATTGTGTCATAAGTCTTTATGAAAACTGAAATTGTACGTCTGTTATGTTAACTAAGAGCTGATGAGCTGTGAAAAACGCTGCATTCTGTTTAAACTGAGGTCCAAACGGACGGGAGTTCGGTTCTGGACCGGCTCGGTTCTGGAGGTTCGAACGAGTTGTTTTAGATAGCTAGAAAGACGTTTTGTCACGGAGCGCCGTCTCCGTGCAGCTCAGGGAGTTGATTCGTTACAATTTTTAACAGAAAAAGTGCATTTTGACAGTTTAAAAGACGAAAAGCTGACAAACTATTTTTCAGGCTAAACCTAGCATGCTGGCTGAAAACGCTTTCCTGATTGGTTGAATATTGCTGTGTGGAGCGCTCTGATTTGCTGAGAAGGTTGACTGACGTGACTACGTCATCCCCTCTCAACCCTGCGCTGCTTTGCCATTGGTGATTTCAGTCACGTGACCCGGAAATGAAATTCGTTTTCATAGGGAAATAAAATCTGCTTTTTAAAGCTGAAAAGCGCCTTTAAAGTGATTTTGATACGCTGGTCAAGTGCTTCGAAGCATACTCGCTGAAATTTTGCCACGTTAGAGTTTAAAATCCGTCATAAAATGATGTTTTTAAAACAACGCTAGCGATGCTAATTTCAAGCTAACGACCGGAGCCTTCACTACGCTTAAAATCACTAAATAAAGCTGCAATATTGTCCCAAAAACTCATGTTTCAAGCTATAAAGTCTGATTGCAAAAAATTTTGCCACGTTTGTGTAAGAAATCCGTTCAGAAATGTTGATTTTAACCGAGTTTAGCCGAAGCTAACTTCAAGCTAAGCGGCTAACAACAGGATGTCAACCGAACGCCACAGGAAGTTATAGCTCCCCTAGTGGACAACACAAACAGTGTCGGAGTTAAATTTTGTTGAGGTTGTACTGACACCTTCTGGAGAAGACGTGGGATCACAGGTTTCACTTCGTTTTTAGGTAAAGAGTGAAATTAAACGTTTTTATTTTTCTGTAAGGCAATTTTTGAGTTAACAAACTTCCTCAAAGTTGAATAAACACTGTTATCTTGCATTTTAAAGTTAAAAAGGGTATTTATGCAAAGAGCATTTACCAAAAAAGATTTTATTCACTGATAATTCCTTATACAGGTACAAAATAAAATTAGAAACTTTTAAAAAAAAAGATACAGTTACAAACATTCACAGAGTTGAATAGTTCACTCATTTTGCTTGAAGGATAATACACGTTTAATTGCAAAATCACTAAATAAGAGTAAACTTATCAGGAAAAAGAGATTTTTCAGTTTAAGTTGCCACCTAAACAAATATCTTTCTATTTAATTTTAAATAGAAGCTTTACAGGAGGACAGGAGTAAATACAGTTTTTCTGAAGGAGGGACTGATTAATCCTGATACATCATCAACTTTTCTTTTCTTTTCACAACTTAGTTCTATGAGTAACTGTTAAAATAGCAAATTTCTGGAACAGAACGGTTTAAAAAACGTTTTAAACTGATTTGCTGTGAGACTTTTTAGAAAATTGCAGGTTTACAAAAAATTCAGTGCTTCAGAGTAAAATACACTAAAAAGCGTTTGGTAACTTAGTATCTGTTGAAAAATAAGCACAAAAAGTAACACTGCCAGAAGAGCATTTACTTAAATATTCATGAATTGGGGTAAAACCTGAGAAAGGTACCCACATTTGAATAAGTTGACTTATAACAGTACTTCTGTGTAAACCCAAAAAGCTAATAGTGTGAACACTCAATGACTTGAATACAAATATTTACCTGTAAAATATCTAAAGCTTGCAACTGTTCAAACAGATAAATTGCTACACAGTGAAAACATGACAGGTGTGTTAGAAAAAGACTTTGATCCAAAAGGAATGGCGGACTGCTTGGAGAATGCGTTCGCGCTTCTGACAACGTCCTTACATCCATATATGATTCAGACAGAGCGCATGAACCCAAAAGAGTTAGTGGACAATCTGAAGGAGGTTGCAGAAAGTGTGACCTCTACAGAAATTACAATGCCAAACTATGAAAAGCTGGCTAAAATTGCAATTTTGCTGAAAGGATCATTCTATAAGGTTGTTGAGAAAGCTGATTACCTTGCAATAAGGTTAAACAGTGAAAAAGAGGTGGTTCAGAGAATTGAAGAACACTTCCTTCAATTTAAAAGTGAACACGAAATCCTCACAAGAAAACATTCTGAACAGATGCTTCAATCACAGCAAAATGCAAATGCAGAAATTGATTCGCTGAATAGCAAAATAGATGTGCTTAACAAAAAGGTGGTAAAACACAAAGAGCTCTTCATGACATGTGATCACTTAGTGACATCACATGATCTACAGATATTCTGGAAGAAAGTTCCAGGACACTCTAGAGTCCCAGGCGATGACAAGCACTACAATGACCTTGCAGACTCCCTAGCCAAAGAAGGAGCCGTTGACGGACCCACGTGGTCCTTTGACCCCTCCTGGCTACTCAACACTCAGTCGTCACAAGCTACAACTGAGGTAATGGCAGTCACACGTGCAAAAGCTGCAGCTAAACCTGCTGATAACACAGTTTCTGTGCGCCCAATGCTGACTGACCCAGACATCATCCAACTTCAGAAGTTGGATCCTGCAATTAACTCGATGATGCTGTATCTGACTGACCCAGACAAATACACTCCATCGAAAGACGAGCTGGATTCCAATCCAGACCTCAAAGTCCTCTATCAGCTGCGCAAACAGCTAAAACTACTTAAAGGCATCCTAACTTTCGCTCATGGACGGACGTCCTCACCTGTGTTCGTGGTCCCCCATGACCACAGGGGGGTGATGTTAGTCCATGCACATGACCTTCCGTCCGCAGGACATAAGGGTGACAATGCCACGCTGAAAGCATTAAAACAAATTGCTTATTGGCCTGGAATGAAAAAGGATGTCAAGGACTACATAAAAGGGTGCCTGATCTGTGGCCAGTTTCAACCATCCAGACCACTTCACAGAGCACCACTGCATAGTAGAGGCATTGCATTTCCATGGTCGGACCTCCAGATTGACTGGGTCGGACCACTCACTAAGACCTCTAGAGGAAATAAATATTTTCTCACGGTAACCTGCGCGTTTACCAAATGGGTAGAATGTCTACCAGCCCCTAATGACACAGCACAAACCACTGCTATGTTATTAATGAATCATGTATTTTCAAGGTTTGGACTTCCCCTTAGGGTGAACTCAGACCAAGGTACACACTTCACAGGTGAAGTAATGAAGGAACTGTGGAAGACGCTAGGCGTCAAAGCCAACTTCCATATTGGCTACCACCCACAGGCTTCAGGCCAGGTTGAGAGAGCAAACAGGACTGTGGTGAGTATTTTGAAAAAATACGTAGCCGCAAACCACAAGGACTGGGACGTGAAACTCCCTCTGGTCCTCATGGCCATAAGGGCCACTCCACACACGTCGACTGGCATCGCTCCTTTCGAGATGATGACGGGTCGACAAATGACTCTCCCTCTGCACCTGTTGTACCAACCAGGCGATGCTGCCATGGCAACAGCCTACACTACACAACAATACATGAAAGACTTGGAAATACACCTTAAGAACACTTTTGCTTTCGCACAGAAAAACCTGGAAAAATCAGCTGAAGGACGCAAAGCGTACTACGACCAAAAGGCCTCTTACGAGGAACTCCAAGTGGGAGACAGGGTCTGGTACTACACGTTTGCACCCAAAACTGGGAGAGTAGAGTCCGGGACCGGAACTCTCGCCCGTAAGCTGATGCCCAGATGGACTGGACCCCATCTGATAGTCGACAAAGTGTCTCCAATTATCTACCAGATAAAAATCAGTAAAGGCCAAAAAGAGCCAACTGTTAAATGGGTACATCGTAACCAGATTAAACAACACAAGGCGTGCAATAACTCCTTAGGAGACAAAGATCTCACAAAATCTGACCTCGTGGGAACAAGGGTCATCCAAGCAGAAGATAACTAATGGATAATAAACTTAACCATAGTTTAAATTCACAGGACCTACCCTTGATAAAACGGGACAGCGTGACTGAATCTGGCAACCAGGGTGAGGAGAGGCAGTGAAACGATGTTTCTAGATGCTTAGTCACTACTCTTGTCGGTGCTGAAACGTTGTTTAGTTGATTTTGGTATTGTTTCTGAGGTAAGAATGAATTTTGTTGTGTAGTAAGTTAGAGACTAAGAGGCCTTTAACCATGCCAACATGCAGTTCATTCACTAAATTGCAATCTTTGCGGAGTCAATGTATATTATTGCTACCTTGAGTACCATAATCTACATTGATCTCACAACGCTTAAGCCGAACCTACTCGAACAATTCTATTCGGGGGGATAGCTAATTCTTTTTGATAAGTCTCGCCATAGACTTCCAAAACATTTATGGGAAAACCAAACACCCAATCTCAAGTCGTTCGTCTAAAAGACAACAGACAATTGCACCAAACTATATTTTACCATGTAAAGCTAACTTAAACCAAGTTAGAAATGGAAAAATAGTTTGGAACACTTTTCTATAGGCATAAACCCCTGTAGTTACCCCTTTTCAGCATTCTCCACCCCTTAACTGGTAGTTGTAGCTGTTCCCAACCATAATAGCTTACACACCAGATGCATATAGTTTAAGGCCTTATGTAAAATCCCCTTCATAAGCCCACCTTAAACCACATAATTGCATGACACATTGAACCAGAACGGCACAGGCTGGACGTCGCTGGAGACAACCTTCGCTGGAGGCGACCTGCAATCCTGACGTTGGTCTCCACTCTTCATCCAGTGGCCGCTTCTTCAGTTCAATCCAAGGGTACCCCTCTGTATGCTGATTAATCAACACTTCCAATCGCTGTGGATTTACCGTTGTGGATTATATGACTTTTTCCAATGGATTACAGACTCTGTTTCCAAGGGGTTAAAGCATTGCTACAATGGAATTA
>NW_023621733.1:0-5216 GCF_014905685.2 Nematolebias whitei
AAAGTCCTTGGCAGTTTTTAATTTTATGTGTTGTAAAAAAGTTGCTCAAATATATACCGTACTTTTCAGACTATAAGTCCCATCTTTTTGCATAAATTAGCAAGTCCTGCGACTTATAGTCCGAAGCGACTAATTTACATTTTTGTCTGCATTTTTATAACCCAATTTTTGGCTGATATCTAACAATATCATTCATTTTGAATTGGAAAATATTGAAAACTACTATCTTCAGCCGCTACAGGGCCCCCGAGCATTATGGCAAGTCAATTGCATCATTAATAGGTCAATGTGGCTATTAATTAGACAATTGGCTTGCCATAGCTTTCACCTTCGTCTCAGTTTGGAACTCCTTGGACAAACGTCAAATCAGATTCACTTCGCCGCATAGCCTAGGCAAAATGCAGTATATTTGACATTAAAGTGCAATTATTAAGGAAAACTTAAACTGAGACACACCTTTGCTATAATGTTAAGCAAACAAACGATTATTTTTAAGTGTGAATCTTGTTAAATTCTTGTTAAAGTCCTCTTATGCCCGTTCCCTTGGCCGCCATTTGGCAGGCAGTTGATTTTTGGGACAACAACGGCCCGTGTTTCTGGTGGTCAGTGGTGACGCATAACAAACGTGACACATCAGCTGTGACGCCTAATAGAATGGACATAAGGCGAAGCGACTTATTGATGTTTTTTCCACTTCATTAGACATAATTAGACTGATGCAACATATATGGTGGTGCAACTTTTAAGGCTGAAAGTATGGTCGTTGTGTAGTATTTCAATCAGTTAACCTTTATTTATACAGGTTAGTGTCATTGAGCCTCGAGGTGTCTTTTACAAGAGAGACCTGTTTTAAACAAAGAACACAGATGAGGAACACACAACAGTAGACAATCATATACAAAGTAAAAGTATATAAAATGAAAAGTAAATAGAATAAATTATATAACAATGAAACAAAATCAGCTACATTATAAAGTAATGTAAAATACTAAAAACAGGAGCACGTTTGCAGTGGTTTTTGCAGTGAACGTAATTTCTTTTTTTGGCTTTTCCCTCTTCAGGGGTCTCCACAGCAAGTCATCCTCCTCCATCACACTCTGTCCTCTGCATCCTCTGTCCTCACTCCAACTACCTCCTCTAACTGCATCCATATGTCTTTTCTTTGGTCTTCCTCTTGTGTCTTTTTCCTGGCAACTGCATTTCTAACATCCTTCTATGAATGTACCCACTGTCCCTCCTCTGGACATGTCCAACCATCTCAGTCTGGCGTCTCTAACTTTATTTCACAGTTGTTCAATCTATGCTTTACTTATGATTATCTCATTCCTAACCTTATCCATCCTTGTCACTCCTAAGGAGAACCTCAACATTTTCATTTCTGCCACTTCTAGTTCTTTCTTCCAAGTTTCTTAAATTAATAAAATTAATTGCTCATCTGAATGTGGACAAATGAGTGTTGTGTTCTTTCAAATGTTATCATCTGTGTTATCATTTCTGCCACTTTCAGTATTTCTCCTGTATTTTTGTCAAAGTCACTGTCTCCAGACCATACAACAGAGCTGGTCTCACCACTGTCTTGTAATATTTCCTTTGACCTTTGCAGATACCCTTTTGTCGCAAATCCTTCCCAAAACATTTTCCATCTATTGCATCCTGCATGGACTCTCATTTTCACCTCAAACACATTCACCATTTTCCTGGACAGTGGACCTCAATTACTTGAAGTCCTGCACTTTTGTGACCTCTGCTCCTTGTAGCCTCACTGTTCCACAGGCCTCCCTCTCAATCACAAACATGTACTCTGTCTTACTACGGCTGGCTTTAATTCCTCTTCTTTCAAGTGCATACCTCCACCTCCCCAAGTTCTCTTCCACTTGTTCCCTGTTCTCACCACCAATCACAATTCATTCATTCATTCAGCCTTTATTTAAACAGGTTAGTCCCATTGAGCTACCTCTTTAAAAACAGGTTGAATGAATTAATTAATTGTGACTTGTGGTAAGAACAGGGAACAGGTGGAAGAGAGCTTGGAGAGGTGGATACAAAGTCATCTGCAAACCCCATAGTACACGGGGATTCATGCCTTACCTCATCCGTTAGTCGGTCCATCACCAGAGCAAACAAGGAGGGGCTCAGAAACAATCATTGATGCAATCCCACCTCCACTTTGTGGCAGACTCCTTGTGACCTTGTTTTCACTCCTACAGCACATCTCACCACTGTCTTGCTGTCCTCATACATAACCTATACCAGTCTAACATACTTCTCTGCCACTCCAGATTTCCTCATACAATACCACACATCCTCCCTCAGCACTTTGTCATATGTGTTTTCTAAATAAACAAAGATACAATGGCATTCTTTCTGACCATCTCTGTAGTTCTCCATCAGTATCCTCGAAGCAAAGATGACATCTATGGTGCTCTTTCTTGGCATGAAGCCATACTGCTGTTCACACATAGTCACCTCTCGTCTAAGTCTATAGCTTCCACAATTCTCTCCAAGATCTTCGTTGTGTGACTAATCAACTTAATTCCCTTTTAGTTGCTACAACTTTGTACATCACCTCTGTTCTTAACAATGGACACCAGCACACTTTTCCTCCATTCCTCAGACATTTTCTCACCCTCAAATATGCAATTGAATATTTGAGTCCAAAACTGCACTGCGAGACATTTCCAAACCTCCACTTGTATGTCATCAGGTCCAACTGGTTTCCCCAGCTACATTCTTTTCAGAGATTTCTAGACTTCACCCTCACTAATCTTTCCCACTTCCTGGTCCACAGTTTCTATGACATCTACTCTTCTTTCTCTTTTCATCTCTTCATTCACCAGCTTCTCAAAATAATCCTTCCATCTTCCCGTCACACTCTCCTCACTTGTTAAAACATTACCCTTCCTATATTTAACAAGCCTAACCTGCTGCACATCATTTCAGCCGGATTCCTCTGTCTCGGCAATCGATGCAAGTCCTTCTTTCCCTCTTTAGTGTCCAGCCTCCCATACAACTCACCATACGCCTTTTGTTTTGCCCTCAACACCTCTCTCTTTGCTCTACATTGCATCTCCTTATATTCCTGTTTCCTCTCTTCAATCCTCTCACTATCATATTTCTTCTTGGCTAACCTCTTTCTTTGAATAGCTTCCTGCACTTCATTATTCTATCACCAGGTTTCCTTATCACCCATTCTCTGTCCAGTTACCAGTCTCTCTAATTACTGTTGCTGTAAGTAGCCCAATCATGTGGAATGTTTTTCTTACAGCCCTGAGCCTTTAACAATGTCCACTCTGAATTTCTCACAAATTTATTTATTTTTTATTTACCCTTTATTTATACAGCTAGTCTCATTGAGTCACGAGAATTCATTTTCAAGAGAGACCTGTTATTGGGAGCAGATAATGGGTGTTAAGGACTTTGCTCAAGGGCCCGGAGTAGGGCAAATAAGGGTGGAGGCAGGTGTGGGTGTTTCACCTTTTCCAACCACATTTTGATGTTGTCGGTGAGGGGAGTTGAATATGGGACTTTCCGATCACAGGCCCATCTTCTCAAACCTCTGTGCCACCACTCCTCCATAATTTTTCCTTCTTCATCTTCCACCATTTGGTCTTCTTCTCTGATTTTACACTTTCTCTCTTCTTCACAACAACAGCCATTCTACAGACCACCATCCAATGTTGTCTGGCCATGCTCTCCCCTGCCTCAACCTTACAGTTCCCAATCTCCCTCAGGTTTCCACTTCTATACAGAATGTAGTTGACCTGTGCCTGCCATCCTCTGCTCTTATAGGTTACTCTATGTTCTTCCCTCTTTTGGAAATAAGTGTTGACCACAACCATTTCCATTCTCTTGGCAAAATCCACCACCATCTGTCCTTCCTGGTTTCTTTCCTTGACACCAAACCTACCCATCACTTCCTCATCCCCTCTGTTAACTTCACCAACATGTCCAATCAGGTCTGCTCCGATCACCACTCTCTTCTCCCTAGGAATACTCTCTATCACGTATTCCAGATCATTCCAAAATGTATCTTTCTCCTCCACATCACATCCAACCTGTGGAGCATAACCATGGTCAATGTGACTGACTTCTACCTTTTGACACATCACCCTATCTGACACTGTTTTCACATCTACTACATTATTTGCCAACTCCTTCAAGACCACCCCTACTCCATTTCTTTTTCTATCCACACCATGGTAAAACCGTTTGAACCCTGCTCCAATGCTGCAAGCTTTGCTGCCCTTCTACTTTGTCTCTTTGACACATAACACATCTACCTTCCTTCTCTGCATCATGTCAGCCAGCTCTCTACCTTTGTCTGTCATTGTCCCCACATTTGGAGTTGCTACCCTCAGTCCTACATTCTTGACTTTCCTCTTCTCCCTGTGTCTCCTGACATGTTTCCCTCCTCATGATCTTCAATAACAGTTGCACAATTTCTACCAGCGCCCTGTTTGTCAACAGCACCAGTGGCAGTTGTTAACCCAGGCCTCGGCCGATCCAGTATGGTTTCGCTTTGATGAACTCGCATTATAGATTTAGCAAAAAATGGTTTTATATTGGATGTCCTTCCTGACACAACCCTCACCATTTACCCAGGCTTGGGACCGACACAAGAGATACACTGACTTGTACTCCTTAGTGGCTGCTTTTTGCAATGATCTTAACAGTTGTTTAAAATCCTTCAGAGAGGTCAAAGTCAACAACTTTGGATCTTTTTGCAAGGAATTCCAGGTTACAAAAATTTAATATTTAAAATTGTCATTAAATAAAATAACTAAAATGAAGCTTCTTATTCTAATATGTAATGGATGTCCACAGAAAATCATTGTTTGAACACTAAATCATTGTGTGTTGCAGAAAAAAATTCTACTGTAGTTGAAACCTGTCAGTCTTTTTCTTTGTGCTCTCACATGGATGTACATATACTCGTGATTGCAGTGCAATCAGAGTTGACCGCATTCATTTTGATGGGTCAAACATAAATGACGTCTCACGTTTGCATTTCCTTAAATTCAATGCACGTTTTATTCAGTCCAGAAAAATGAGGAATCCGTGTTAAATGATGAATATATCTGAGCATCTGTTCATCTACATATTGGTGGCCCGTACGGGGATGGAGATGAAACGGGGCTAAGGTGAGGAGGTGCAACAGCACCTGTCTGGGGTTCATGGGATTATAACATTTTCCACTGAGGTGAGCTTGTGTCGGA
>NW_023621734.1:0-2192 GCF_014905685.2 Nematolebias whitei
CTGCTGCACACTCCAAGTTCCCCTCGTCTCCTGCTGCACACTCCAAGGTCCCCTCGTCTCCTGCTGCACACTCCAAAGTCCCCTCGTCTCCTGCTGCACACTCCAAAGTCCCCTCGTCTCCTGATGCACACTCCAAGTTCCCCTCGTCTCCTGCTGCACACTCCATGTTTCCCTCTTCGCCTGTTGCAACTTCCAAGTTCCCCTCGTCGCCTGCTGCAGCTCTCCAGGCTCCCACGCCGTCTGCTACAGCTCTCCAGGCTTCTACGCCGTCCGCTGCAGCTCTCCAGGCTTCCACGCCGTCCGCTGCAGCTCTCCAGGCTTCCACGCCGTCCAATGCAGCTCTCCAGGCTCCCACGCCGTCCGCTGCAGCTCCCCAGGCTCCCACGCTGTCCGCTGCAGCTTCCCAGCTCTCTCTGTCGCATGCTGCAGGTCTCCCCGTCGCATGCTGCAGCTCCCCAGGTCTCCCCGTCGCATGCTGCAGCTCCCCAGGTCTCCTTGACGCAAGCCGCGTTTCCTCTGGTTCTGTGTTTTGGACGGCCTCCCGGCCGCCCCCCTGACCTGGCCCGGTTTGATGGACAGCCTCCCGGCCGCCCGCCGGAACAATGACTCTTAGGGATGAGTTCTTGACCGTCCAAATCCTTTGTGTTCCCTCGTGTTTTCTCTCTGGTCCTCGTGTTTTCTCTCTGGTCCTC
This sequence comes from Nematolebias whitei, assembly GCF_014905685.2. Lineage (NCBI taxonomy): Eukaryota > Metazoa > Chordata > Actinopteri > Cyprinodontiformes > Rivulidae > Nematolebias > Nematolebias whitei. Next base: position 693 of record NW_023621734.1, read on the forward strand.
ATGTTTTCTCTCTGGTCCTCGTGTTTTTTTCTCTGGTCCTCATGTTTTTCTCGGGCCCTCCACCCTTGCAGTGCCGCCCTCCACCCGCCCAAGTCCTTCGGGAGGGGTTTTTTTTGGGGACGCCTGGAGGCGTCCTTGAGGGGGGGTACTATAAGGATGGTACTTTTCTGTGGCCCGGTTTGTGTCTGTGTTCCCTCGTGCTCCCTCATTAGTTCCATTGTTGCCACCCGTGTCTCGTCCCAGCTGTCTGTAATCATGTCTCGTCTTGTCTCTGTATATAAGCCGTCTGTTCTGTCTTGTTGATCGTCGCGTCGTACTCGTTGGGTCTCCTGTGTCTTCCCCTGAGTCTTTCTGGTTCCTCGAGTCTCCCGTGTCTCCTGAGTCCTCCTGAGTTTCCCGTGCCTCCTTCCTATGTTCATGTAAGTTTTGCTGCCCCGTCAGCTTGTTGTTTTGTATCCTTATTTACCATTAAATTCCTATTTTTGTAATTCTGCCGAGTTGAGTCCCTGTTCTGCACTCTGGGTTCGCTCCTGACCACAAATCCTAACATTACGACGCGACCAGACTAGAACCCAGCGGGCAGGGTTCTCTCTCGGCAACCCTCACCTTTTTTCTTTTTTCCTCTTCAAGCCAAGATGGACGAGCTCCACTCCGTCCCTGTCCTTCCGCCGTCCCACTGCCGCCGTAGTGGCAGAAGACGATTCCGGAGGCAGTCTGCGGCGACCGGCCCGGTCTCGTCGGCCGAGCAGAACTTTAGAGCTGGTTCCGGTGTTTTTGTGGGAGCGGGGTCCGCCGCCTCACCTCCCAGGTTTCCGGTGGGGGCGAGATCCAGCGTCCCGCGGGAGCTCCGGTCCACTCCTGTTCGGTTCGGTGAGTCCGGTCCAGTTGACATTACAGGGGCGCGTTCCGTCACCTCACATTCCAGGTTCCTGGTGGGGGCGGAATCAGGCCTCTCACCGCCACTCCGCGCTGCGGCTGTTCGACCCAGCCTGGCCGTACCTCCGGAGCTTATTCCTAGTGACTCCGTGGGGGCGTGTTCCGCCGCCTCACCTTCCAGGTTTCCGGTGGGGGCGGCACCCGTCACCACACTCCCACATAAAGACATTCCCTTTGTTCACTCCTTTTTACCTGAGGAGATTTTTCAAATTAATCAGACCCTTTTTGAATTATTTAATTCTGCTAAAGCTAACCCGTCTTCCTTTGATCACGTTTTGTCCTTGATGGAGAATTTTTTACTTTCTATCCCTGGTCTTTCTTTGCTCCTCGAGTATGATTTTTTATTATCCAAGTTAGAGACTTTTAAGACCCCTGTTACTGTAATCCCTGAGGTGGATTCCACGCTGCACGCAGCCCCTGAGGTGGATACCACGCTGCTCGCAGCCCCTGAGGTGGATCCTCACCTCTCCTGTTCCGAGGGGGTTCCGGCGAACGCTCCTCACCTCTCCTGTTCCGAGGGGGTTCCGGCGAACGCTCCTCATCTCTCCTGTTCCGAGGGGGTTC
>NW_023621734.1:2202-5216 GCF_014905685.2 Nematolebias whitei
GGGGGTTCCGGCGAACGCTCCTCATCTCTCCTGTTCCGAGGGGGTTCAGGCGAACGCTCCTCATCTCTCCTGTTCCGAGGGGGTCCCGGCAGACGCTCCTCATCTCTCCTGTTCCGAGGGGGTCCCAGTAGACGCTCCTCAGCTCTCCTGCTCCGTTCCTGCCGCCACCGCTGCTGAGGGCTCTGTTCCTGCCGCCGCAGAGGGCTCCGTTCCTGCCACCGCCGCAGAGGGCTCCGTTCCTGCCGCCGCCGCAGAGGGTTCCGTTCCAGTTTCCGTTCCTGCCGCAGACGACTCCGTTCCTGCTGCAGAGGGTTCCGTTCTAGTTTCCGTTCCTGCCGCAGAGGGTTCCGTTCCAGTTTCCGTTCCTGCCGCAGAAGACTCCGTTCCTGCCACAGAGGGTTCCGTTCCAGTTTCCGTTCCTGCCGCAGAAGACTCCATTCCTGCCGCAGAATTTCCTGCTCCTGCAGAGCTCCAGGCCTCTCCGCCGTCTGCTGCAAAGCCACAGGCCTCTCTGTCGTCTGCTACAGAGCCACAGGCCTCTCCGTCTTCTGCTGCAGAGCCACAGGCCTCTCCGTCGTCTGCTGCAGAGCCACCGGCCTCCACGACAGCAGCAGCAACTCCCCAGGCCTCTACGACAGCAGCAGCCTCTACGACAGCAGCAGCATCTCCACAGGCCTCGACGAGAGCAGCAGCATCTCTCCAGGCCTCTACGACAGCAGCAGCATCTCCCCAGGCCTTTACGACAGCAGCAGCATCTCCCCAGGCCTCTAAGACAGCAGCAGCATCTCCCCAGCCCTCTATGACAGCAACAGCATCCTCCAAGTTCCCCTCGTCTCCTGCTGCACACTCCAAGTTCCCCTCGTCTCCTGCTGCACACTCCAAGGTCCCCTCGTCTCCTGCTGCACACTCCAAAGTCCCCTCGTCTCCTGCTGCACACTCCAAAGTCCCCTCGTCTCCTGATGCACACTCCAAGTTCCCCTCGTCTCCTGCTGCACACTCCATGTTTCCCTCTTCGCCTGTTGCAACTTCCAAGTTCCCCTCGTCGCCTGCTGCAGCTCTCCAGGCTCCCACGCCGTCTGCTACAGCTCTCCAGGCTTCTACGCCGTCCGCTGCAGCTCTCCAGGCTTCCACGCCGTCCGCTGCAGCTCTCCAGGCTTCCACGCCGTCCAATGCAGCTCTCCAGGCTCCCACGCCGTCCGCTGCAGCTCCCCAGGCTCCCACGCTGTCCGCTGCAGCTTCCCAGCTCTCTCTGTCGCATGCTGCAGGTCTCCCCGTCGCATGCTGCAGCTCCCCAGGTCTCCCCGTCGCATGCTGCAGCTCCCCAGGTCTCCTTGACGCAAGCCGCGTTTCCTCTGGTTCTGTGTTTTGGACGGCCTCCCGGCCGCCCCCCTGACCTGGCCCGGTTTGATGGACAGCCTCCCGGCCGCCCGCCGGAACAATGACTCTTAGGGATGAGTTCTTGACCGTCCAAATCCTTTGTGTTCCCTCGTGTTTTCTCTCTGGTCCTCGTGTTTTCTCTCTGGTCCTCATGTTTTCTCTCTGGTCCTCGTGTTTTTTTCTCTGGTCCTCATGTTTTTCTCGGGCCCTCCACCCTTGCAGTGCCGCCCTCCACCCGCCCAAGTCCTTCGGGAGGGGTTTTTTTTGGGGACGCCTGGAGGCGTCCTTGAGGGGGGGTACTATAAGGATGGTACTTTTCTGTGGCCCGGTTTGTGTCTGTGTTCCCTCGTGCTCCCTCATTAGTTCCATTGTTGCCACCCGTGTCTCGTCCCAGCTGTCTGTAATCATGTCTCGTCTTGTCTCTGTATATAAGCCGTCTGTTCTGTCTTGTTGATCGTCGCGTCGTACTCGTTGGGTCTCCTGTGTCTTCCCCTGAGTCTTTCTGGTTCCTCGAGTCTCCCGTGTCTCCTGAGTCCTCCTGAGTTTCCCGTGCCTCCTTCCTATGTTCATGTAAGTTTTGCTGCCCCGTCAGCTTGTTGTTTTGTATCCTTATTTACCATTAAATTCCTATTTTTGTAATTCTGCCGAGTTGAGTCCCTGTTCTGCACTCTGGGTTCGCTCCTGACCACAAATCCTAACATTACGACGCGACCAGACTAGAACCCAGCGGGCAGGGTTCTCTCTCGGCAACCCTCACCTTTTTTCTTTTTTCCTCTTCAAGCCAAGATGGACGAGCTCCACTCCGTCCCTGTCCTTCCGCCGTCCCACTGCCGCCGTAGTGGCAGAAGACGATTCCGGAGGCAGTCTGCGGCGACCGGCCCGGTCTCGTCGGCCGAGCAGAACTTTAGAGCTGGTTCCGGTGTTTTTGTGGGAGCGGGGTCCGCCGCCTCACCTCCCAGGTTTCCGGTGGGGGCGAGATCCAGCGTCCCGCGGGAGCTCCGGTCCACTCCTGTTCGGTTCGGTGAGTCCGGTCCAGTTGACATTACAGGGGCGCGTTCCGTCACCTCACATTCCAGGTTCCTGGTGGGGGCGGAATCAGGCCTCTCACCGCCACTCCGCGCTGCGGCTGTTCGACCCAGCCTGGCCGTACCTCCGGAGCTTATTCCTAGTGACTCCGTGGGGGCGTGTTCCGCCGCCTCACCTTCCAGGTTTCCGGTGGGGGCGGCACCCGTCACCACACTCCCACATAAAGACATTCCCTTTGTTCACTCCTTTTTACCTGAGGAGATTTTTCAAATTAATCAGACCCTTTTTGAATTATTTAATTCTGCTAAAGCTAACCCGTCTTCCTTTGATCACGTTTTGTCCTTGATGGAGAATTTTTTACTTTCTATCCCTGGTCTTTCTTTGCTCCTCGAGTATGATTTTTTATTATCCAAGTTAGAGACTTTTAAGACCCCTGTTACTGTAATCCCTGAGGTGGATTCCACGCTGCACGCAGCCCCTGAGGTGGATACCACGCTGCTCGCAGCCCCTGAGGTGGATCCTCACCTCTCCTGTTCCGAGGGGGTTCCGGCGAACGCTCCTCACCTCTCCTGTTCCGAGGGGGTTCCGGCGAACGCTCCTCATCTCTCCTG
>NW_023621735.1:0-5216 GCF_014905685.2 Nematolebias whitei
TGTCGTGGTTAAGAGTACCACGTCGTGTTCAAAATGGCTGAGGCGTCGCCCTTCGTATAAAAGATTTATTTGACACAACATGGGTTACAGATATTCAGAGACAAACAATTACATTAATAAGATATATGCATATAAATGGAGCATTAAGAACGAACCGCCTCGTGTGCGCCTCCCGGAAAATGCTCGGTGCGCGTGCGTCATTTCCGGCCTTTTATCCCCGCTTGAGAAGGCTAGCTTCCTGATTGGTTCAGCTTCTGTCGCTATGGTTACGACTTAGCCTGCCCCCTCAAGGACGTTGACGTCTATATTTCAGATAAGTTTTGGTTCACCGAAATCGGCTTTTGTTTAACGTTTAACTTGCTATTCTACTTTAGGGATACAACAATGCTTCGTGTCAAAATTGTTTATACATAATTATTAATTATTATCTACCTCATGGGTATGTTAATTCAATATCTGTTGGAGGCCTGGTGATTGTTTTTAAGGCAGAATCATCTTAGTTTCTGTGTCTGCATTTAAACTGTTAACACTGTTTGTTTAACGTGATTATACCTTAGTGATAACACTGATTTGAAATAGTTGTTTATTTCTAGGAATAATTATATTATGTAACTTATGTTCGTGTTTTTATTTGGATCATGGTTATACTTTTAATTTGATTTTACTTAGTCAAACTATATTGTCTAAATTAAAGAGCTGTGTTCTACTTTATTTATGTTAATCAGTCTGCTCTCTGGCCTGATTTGATTGCTTGTAATTTATCAAATGTGAACTTGTAAAATTATCCTTAGCTACTATGAGATTATATTTAAAGGTCAACTAGTTAGAATTAGCAAACATTTTCTATAAACATAGTTCAACCTTGGAAGAAAGACACGCACACCCTTTATGTGACATGACATTTGAGTGCTTGATAGGAATTATAAAAATGTATAAAATATTAAATCCAACAAAGCCTGTGGAGGATTTGGGTGGTCGATAAAGCACCGCAATCAACATGGGGTTGGAGCGGCCCAGTTCAAAATGCAGCAGTTCAAAGGTCTGAAAAGATGGTGTCTGTAACAGTCTACATTTCCAGATTTTCTTAAAAACAGCCAACACTCCTCCACCTCTTCCAGATGACCTTGGGCAATTAAGAAAAGTACAATCAGCAGGCACCAGTTCAGAAAACACACCTGACTCACCCAGAGGAAGCCAAGTCTCCGTCAGAAACATGAAGTCCAGATTATTTGTGCAGAAAAAGTCATTCATGATGAAGGTTTTGTTTGTTAAAGACCTCACATTGAGGAGAGCAAACCTTGTTGGGTCAGCAGCTGAGGGAGAAGTTGAAGGGGGGGGGGGGCGCAGATCAGCGGTTTCAGTTTGATTACGTCGGGTCCTCGCCTCCTCCGGCCGGAGAAAGTGCAGCCGGGACGAACAGCCGGAATCCAGGAGCTGCCGGACACAGCAGGGTCGTTGGTGCGATCCGATGGGGCAGCAGATGGTGCAGCTGTTGGACCCGGGTTGGTTTCGGTTTGCTGGATATGGTTGGAAACACCGCAGCTGGGCGCGCGCTCACTGCACGCCTCCGACCCGATGTTCTGCAGCAGGCAGGACTCCGCGAGGCATCCAGGTGGAGAAACCTCAGTCCGGGGGACAACTGTAGCTGAGGAACGAGCGAGGCTAGCTTTGAGCCTCACGAGGCGACCAGCACGTCTCCCACGGCGACGAGAGCGATGTTTTCATGCAGGCACGAAGGTCCCGCGCTGGAGATACCCAGGTACGTTCCCAAGCAGCGGAGGTGGGGGCCCAGAACCCCGATCAAAATGTTCATAGGAAGCGAGATAAGTGGTGGAAAATTGTAGAGTGAGCAGTTGCTGGCGATCATACACCAGTAGTGAGCTGATCTTATTGAAGAAAAATGATAAAAATAGCAAAAAAAGAAACAGAGTGGACAGAGGTGAACGGCAAGCCACCAGCTCGGGCGCCATCTTGGAATCTTGGAGTGATTCCAAGATGGTGCTATTTAAGAGACTGAGCTGAATACAGCACCTCAGACTGAGGATGTCTTTCAGATGAAAGACGAAACGTTTCTACATTTTTTTGTTGTTGTTTTGCTTTGTTTTAATAATATAGTATAACTTCTGGTTCAAGATGGCGGCGCCAGTGTGTTCGGCTTGCCTCTCTCTGCAAACCTTGATTGTTTTTGTTTTGTTTTTTGCTTTTATAATTCAGGGTGCCAACTCTCTGCTGGTGTATAATCGCCAAACGCTTTTAAATCTTCGACCCTGTTTTAATAACTTGGCTTCGTTTGTGCAAGAGGGCCAGAAAACTTTTCACCCTCCATTTATGTCGGACGTGCCATCCTACCTGTGCCGCACCCCCATTTCACCTGCATGGAGAGGGCGCAGACATTGCGGGAAACGCAGCGGCCGGCTGGTCAGACTGAAAGCCTGTTTGGCGTTGGCCGCTCTCTCTCATGGGTTTGAAGCTCCATCGAATAGTTTGATCCTGTGGCACTCGTCGGATCCTATCAGCTCCTCTCAGGTTCCTGCTGTCAGCCTGGATGAGGGACAATCTGCGCGCTGACTCTCCTTCCCCCACCTCCACTCACGCGGAGTGAATCATCACAACCTGCGGCTGCTGGACAGAGCTCCTCGGATGGATTACATCACCCCCGCTCCATCTCATGTTCACATGGCCCTGGTTAATGCTAGATCGCTAACTAACAAGACCTTTATTCTGAAGGATTTCTTCACCTCTGGCGGTCTGGATTTTTTATTCTTAACAGAAACATGGGTAATTTCCGGTGAGTCCAGTGCTTTTTGTGAACTCTTGCCACTGAACTGTACTTTCTTCAGCTCTCCCAGGAGGACAGGTCATAGAGGAGGAATAGCAACTGTGTACAGGAAGAGCTATCTCTGTAAACAAATCACACCTTTAATATTTTATTCCAGCTTTGAGTTCAACTTATTTGAGCTTGGATCTTCACACTGGGTGCTATGTGCTGTTTTATACAGACCTTCAAAATACAACAAGGACTTTCTGACTGACTTTGCAGATTTTTTTGGCAGGAGTCCTGCCTAAATATGACAGGATATTGATAATTGGATATTTTAATATCCACGTGTGTTGTGCTGCCAAAACGCTGGTCAAAGATTTTTTTTTACAGCTGATAGATTTTTTAAAAATTTTTTCAGTTTGTGTCTGGTCCAACACAAGAATGTGGCCACACATTAGATCTTGTCTTAGCTAAATGGTGAATGGTAAATGGACTGTACTTATATAACGCTTTTCTATCTTATCGAGATACTCAAAGCGCTTTACACTACAATCTGTGCCTCATTGACCCATTCATACAGCACTCTAGTAGATCTCTACAAAGATAATTGAACAAATCATTCTAAAGAGACTAATCAGAGTTTTATCACATTCATACACCGATGGGACACACATCAGAGGCAACAAGGGGTTCAGTGTCTTGCCCAGGGACACTTCGGCATGTGACTGCTCTTGGATTCGAACCCCCAACTCTCGCATTGGAGGATGACTGCTCTAACCACTCAGCCACAGCCGCCGCTCATGGTTTTAATGTTTCTAATCTGGAAGTGTGTGATGCTGCTTTCTCAGACCAGATGCCTGTTGTGTTTGACGTGCCACTTGTCTGTCACTCAGTCAAACCTCATGCTCCTGCACAGCCCTGTCAGGTCATTAACTCCTCCACTACTGCTCAGTTCTCTGCAGTTTTAGTTCTGCCATCAGCTCCAGGGATCCTGTGGGTCCTAGTTCAGATGTTGAAGCTCTCTCCTCTCATTTTAACTCAGCTTGTCAGACTGTTTTAGATGCTGTGGCTCCATTAAAGATAAGAACTTCCAGACCGAAACCTGACCCCTAGACTGATGATGTCACACGTGCTGCCAGACACCAGTGCAGGAGAGCAGAGCGAAAATGGAAGAAAGACAATTTACAGGTGTCTTTTCAAGCACTGAGGGACAGCTGGTGTTTCTATCAGTCCACTGTTAGAGCTGCAAAAAAACAAATATTTCTCTGACATAATTTCAGAGAGAGAGAGAGAGAGAGAGAATGGTTGTTTGTCTCTGTGACCTTTCCATCTTTCCAGGGTGTCCCCCGTCTCTCTCAAAGTGACAGCTGGACATGGGCACCAGTGACCTCTGCGACCCGAAAAGGAACCAGCGAATCATACCATACCATACCAATTTATTTATAAAGCACTTTAAACAGTGACAAAGCACACCAAAGTGCTGTACAGGGACAAACAGAACAAGCACATAGCAACAGATTACATAACAGGACACTACTGTAGTGAACTAGGCCTATGTCAAAACTGACCAGATGGACAGAAACTGTCATTTCATTGATCTGCATCCAGAAATACAGTTTGACCCATCCGGAGACTTTCTTTCTTGAATTAATCAAGTAGAAAAGACAATTCTCTATGATCATTACTATTTTACAAATGTTTTGATAATCAAATTGTGTTAGTTCAAACAATGTTTACAGGTTGAAGAGAACTACTCATTTTTATTTACATAAACAGTAAGTAATGATTTTTATTCCTCATTCAAAGAAGAAATCAGGGTAATATGCATTTCTTGATTTTTCTGTCTTCAATGAGCAAGTTTGTAAGTGTGTTAAAGTTCAGGTTTCGGTCAACTAAAAAGTTTACTGAAAAGAAATGTCATGTTTAACTTTTACAGAAGATACAGGAGAGTTTGACTCCACGAAGTCTGGTTTTCTCCAATAATCTTTCTGTCTGTTTTAAACAATCTTAATCTCTATCCTTGAATTTTCATAACACCTTACATCACAAACCACACCTCTGTTCTGGTCCATCCACCATTTAGAAAGCTCTCAAATGAACCGGAAGTCGACCCATTTAAATGTGGCAACTTCCCAGTTCAACACTCTCGGATGCAGCTCATGGAGAAGTGTCAAAAAAAGGTCTGATGTCTGTGTCGAGTCTCTGTCGAAGAGAGACGCGACGAGATGAAAAGAGCTTAAAGGAGTAGAGCTCTGAAGGAGTTCAGAGTTCTTGAATCCAGAATGCAGGGACGATTTTGGGAATTATAACTTCTGTTTGGATAACCTCGCACGACTCTCGAGGTATTTTAGCTGTTCTCAACGGAGACGCTGGAAGTGGCTGGAAGTAGGACTTCACGCCCAACTGATCTATCTTCAGGAAGGTAAAGTCGACCTTCACCAAAAGTGTACCGTTG
>NW_023621736.1:0-5216 GCF_014905685.2 Nematolebias whitei
ATTTATTTTGTACTTTTCATTCATCATTAAAAACTTATTTTTGTATATCTGCCGAGTTGAGTCCCTGTTCTGCACTCTGGGTTCGCTCCGACCACAAATCCTAACAGTACGACCCGACCAGAACAGAACCCAGCGGGCAGGGTTCTCACTCGGCACACTCACCTTTTTTCTTTTTTCCCTCCTCGTGCCTTATGGACGAGCTCCTCTCCGTCCATTCACCGTCCCGCCGCCGTCGCCGCGGTGGACGGTTCCGGAGGCAGTCTGCGGCGCCCGGCCCGGTCGCTGCCGAGCAGAACTTCAGAGCTGGTTCCGGTGTTTTCGTGGGAGCGGGGTTCGCCGCCTCACCTCCCAGGTTTCCGGTGGGGGCGAGATCCAGCGTCCCGCGGGAGCTCCGGTCCACTCCTGCTCGGTTCGGTAAGTCCGGTCCGGTTGACGTTACAGGGGCGGGTTCTGTCGCCTCACCTTCCAGGTTCCTGGTGGGGGCGGAATCCGGCCTCTCACCGTCACTCCGCGCCGCAGCTGTTCGACCCAGCCTGGCCGTACCTCCGGAGAGTTTTCTCTGTGACACTGTGGGGGCGTGTCCCGCCGCCTCACCTCCCAGGTTTCCGGTGGGGGCGGCACCCGTCACCACACCCACTCATACTGAACTTCCTTTTTTTTCCCCTGAGGATATTTCTAATATTAATCAGACTATTCTCAAACTGTTTAGTTCTGCAAAAAGAAACCCATCCTCTTTTGATTTAGTTTTGACCCAGATGAAAGATTTTTTACTTTCTGTCCCAGGCCTTTGTAGATGAACAGATGCTCGGATATATTCATCATTTAACGCGGATTCCTCATTTTTCTGGACTGAATAAAACGTGCATTGAATTTAAGGAAATGCAAACGTGAGACGTCATTTATATTTGACCCATCAAAATGAATGCGGTCATTTATTTACAGAATCAAAATTTAACATCAAACATTTACATTAATTTGGCAAATTATGAAAATAACAACATAAGCAATCAATCAGGAAAAATCATACGGCCATGATTTTTCCGTTGCTTCACCACAGACATTTATGAAAACTGTACAATTATGATCTTTTACCCACATGGATGTGGGTGAGCATTTTACACAGACATTTCTAAAATATCTGGAAGAATTTCTACTTGAGAGAAAAGTTTAAAGATGAAAGAAGTTAAGAGGGAGTGAGAGGGTGTGTGAGGGGAAGTAAGTGTTCACCAGAACCGACACTCTCCATCAGAAACCCAGCTCGCCTCGGTACGCTTGGTAGGAAACTTGACCCATTACCTTTCTGATGATAATCAGCAGATATGGTGTTCCGTTAACGCTACCTGTCCAGCGTCTCCTTAGTATGGCTGTAGCTCGTCAGAAGTAGTGGCGAGTGAAAGTGTTATATTCCCATGGAACTCGGAAGAGCTTGTTGTCATGTCAGGATCATCCCGTCTCTCACATCCGAGCAGAGACATGAACAGAACAGAACTTCTCCAGAGCTTCAACAGAACTGAACTCTCAGAACAGAACTTTGCAGAAACAGCATCCGAGCAGAGACATGAACAGAACTTCCAACTGAACCCAACAGAACTCCATCAGAACTGAGTAGACCAGGAAGTACTGACATTTTAAAGAGCTGTTTCCCGGTTCACTTTTGGGAGTATTACCATTGGTCAGAACCGACCAGACGGGGTGTGTTTTGTGACGTAAGAGGTTAGAAGACAGCAAGAATTGTTATGGAAAGATCAGAAATGTTCTCACAGACAGAGAGAGTTTTGTTTTGGCGCGTTTCAGAAACAGGTGCCAAAAACCTCTATATTTATGTCTGAGAGGATTCTAAAAACATGCCAACAACTTGTTTTGCGTTTGACTCCAACCTTGGACCAACTTACACTTGCTCATTCAAAAGCAGAAATCCGAAAAGGCATAATTACTCTGTAACAGCTTTGACATGAGTTCTAACTTTGCGTGAGAAAAATCATTACACAGTTAATAAAATTGATTAGTTCACTGCAACATCTAAAATGGTTTGAACTAAGACACTTTGATTATCAACATTTGTAAAATAGTAATGATAATAAAACAGAGAGTGTTCTTTTCACTTGAATCTTCAAGAGAGAAAGTCTCAGGATGGGTGAACCTGTATTTCTGGATTCAAATCAATGAAATGACAGTTCCTGTCCCACAAGGTTCTTAAGGTCAAGATTTTTGACCTTAGACTTAGTTTTTGACATGGGCCTAGTCCACTACAGTCCCCCCTTTGGAAATCATCACCTGTCCATGGGGATGAATTCCAACTATGGACTTACGCCTTCGATTGTCCTTGAAGCTTGATGTAATCCAGCAAAGAAACAAGAGTCAAGAGTAATCCAGCAAGGAAAACAAAAGTCAAAAGTAATCCAGCAAGGAAAACAAAAGTCAAGGTAATTCCACAATGTTCTCGGTAATTCCATTGTGTTGATTATAATTCCATATCGTCTCGATAATTCCATTGTAGCAATGCTTTAACCCCTTGAAAACAGAGTCTGTAATCCACTGGAAAAAGTCATATAATCCACAATGGTAAATCCACAACGATTGGAAGTGTTGATTAATCAGCATACAGAGGGGTACCCTTGGGTTGAACTGAAGAAGCGGCCACTGGATGAAGAGTGGAGACCAACGTCAGGATTGCAGGTCGCCTCCAGCGAAGGTTGTCTCCAGCGACGTCCAGCCTGTGTCGTTCTGGTTCAAATGTGTCATGCAATTATGTGGTTTAAGGTGGGCTTATGAAGGTGATTTTACATAAGGCCTTAAACTATATGCACCTGGTGTGTAAGCTATTATGGTTGGGAACAGCTACAACTACCAGTTAAGGGTGGAGCATGCTGAAAAGGGGTAACTACAGGGGTTTAAACCTATAGAAAAGGGTTCCAAACTACTTTTCCATTTCTAACTTGGGTTAAGTTAGCTTTACATGGCAAAATATAGTTTGGTTCAAATGTCTGTTGTCTTTTAGACGAACGACTTGAGATTGGGTGTTTGGTTTCCCCATAAATGTTTTGGAAGTCTATGGCGAGACTTATCAAAAAGAATTAGCTATCCCCCCCGAATAGAATTGTTCGAGTAGGTTCGGCTTAAGCGATGTGAGACCAATGTAGATTATGGTACTTAAGGTAACAATAATATACATTGACTCCGCAAGGATTGCAATTTAGCGAATGAACTGCATGTTGGCATGGTTAAAGGCCTCTTAGTCTCTAACTTAACTTACACACAAGATACATTCTTACCACAGAAACAACCAAAATCAACTAAACAACATTTCAACACCGGCAAGAGTAGTGGCTAAGCACCTAGAAACATCGTTTCACTGCTTCTCCTCACCCTGGTTGTCAGTTTCAGTCGCGCTGTCCCGTGTGAGTGGCTTCTTTGCGGACCCGCTTACGCGAGGCATAATCATATCGAGGTGCGCTGCATGGCGATCCACGTCGACTCGGAGTGACGTTTGGCCCCGGAACAGGGATGCGAGTATCCCACACAATACGAGGGTTATCGTCATTAGTAGGGCTATGATTAATGTGTCCGCGCTCGACCACGCATAGGTAATTGGTTGGATCGGGTTCTTAATTGTGGACCTGAGGGACTTGAGAACTCGGTTTATTGGTTCCACGTCGACGACTTGGGTGCCTTCAAAACGGATCCTTCCCAGAGTCTCTGGATCTATGTCTATAGACATATTTCCCAGGTACTCTGAGTCATCCAGAGTCGCGTCCCATCGTTCCGGATCGAGGTGATAGAGCGTCAAATCACCAATGTGTATGGTTGTTCCCTGGGGAACACTGATCCACATCGTTTTGTCCGGTAACGTCAAAGGTCTATTTGCCCCGGGTTGGTCGTAGGCTATGATCGCCTTCCTTTGAGGAGCGTTCACTAGCCAACGAGAGCCAATTATTTCCGCTTTTGCATCTTTAGCCAGGTGTCGAGGCGTTACGGTCGTTGAGCACTTAGAATTTTCCGGAATAGGTGTTAATCCGCATATGCCCGCGGTTTTATTCCACATAAACGGTTTGCTCGGGCACAGATAGTGTATCTCCCGAGTGAGAACACACATCTGCAGGTTTGGAGCTAGGTAAACTGAGGGGTTGTCGTCGTGGTACGCAACCATCCTTGGTGTGTCAATTTGAACATGGTTTTCGCCGTGCCAATTGCCAACATTTACGACGTCCCTGAGTCTATATATGCCGTTTGAGGGAATTATCGGTAGGTTGATAATGAACGCCATTTCAAATGTTTTGTGATTGACGTAGATTGGGATTGCGCTACCGAGAGTGTAAGCCAGGTGTGCCTGTGTTTGCGTAACTTTTTCGTGCGTAGCGGAGCTGAGGATGTCGTTCACCATCTGTAGAGAGACTAGATACGGTGGGATCCTACCGGTGGCTAGTGTATCTACCGACGAACTGATATCTCTAAGCATGTCAGCAAAAATCCTATCCATTAGGTGTGCGACAGCGTAATCCGCTTCAACCTTAAGGGCTAACTCATTTACCGCTATTACGAGGGCTTTGATTTCTTGGGTGGCACCCAAGAGGGTGAAGATTACCAGTAGTGGTATCATCATTGTCCTATGGAAACACAAAGAGATAGGTCTTAGCTTCGTAATGGTCAAGGGTAGGTCCTGTGAATTTAAACTATGGTTAAGTTTACTATCCATTAGTTATCTTCTGCTTGGATGACCCTTATTCCCACGAGGTCAGATTTTGTGAGATCTTTGTCTCCTGAGGAGTTATTGCACGCCTTGTGTTGTTTAACCTGGTTTCGATGTACCCATTTAACAGTTGGTTCTTTTTGGCCTTTACTGATTTTTATCTGGTAGATAATTGGAGACACTTTGTCGATTATCAGATGGGGTCCAGTCCATCTGGGCATCAGCTTACGGGCGAGAGTTCCGGTCCCGGACTCTACTCTCCCAGTTTTGGGTGCAAACGTGTAGTACCAGACCCTGTCTCCCACTTGGAGTTCCTCGTGAGAGGCCTTTTGGTCGTAGTACGCTTTGCGTCCTTCAGCTGATTTTTCCAGGTTTTTCTGTGCGAAAGCAAAAGTGTTTTTAAGGTGTCTTTCCAAGTCTTTCATGCATTGTTGTGTAGTGTAGGCTGTTGCCATGGCAGCATCGCCTGGTTGGTACAACAGGTGTAGAGGGAGAGTCATTTGTCGACCCGTCATCATCTCGAAAGGAG
>NW_023621737.1:0-793 GCF_014905685.2 Nematolebias whitei
AAAAAAACAAAACAAAGCAAAACAACAAAAAAATGTAGAAACGTTTCGTCTCTCATCCGAGAGACTTCCTCAGTCTGAGGTGCTGCATTCAGCTCAGTCTCTTAAATAGCACCTTCTCAGAGTGGATCAACCAGTTTTGCTGCTGACAACCAAAACCAGCTGATCACATGCTCAAGAAGGACCATCAGCCTAACAATGGATCATTAGCACACTGATGGCTGTTTACTATTCACAGAGGGCTGAGTGATACTAGCAATCACAGCATTGTAAGAGGGGGACAATTGAACCCGGAGGCCTCCACCCCTGTTTAACGATGGACGATTTCTTTTCACAAAGATGGCCTCCTTTACTCCTCTCTCAAACTATCGTTCCTCTCTGTCCAGGATGTGAACATCTTCATCCCTGAAAGAGTGACCGCTGGCGTGGAGATGAGTGTAGACTGCAGACTCTTGGCCTGATGATGTTGATCTTCTGTGCTGGGCCATCCTTTTGGCCAGTGGCTGTTTTGTTTCCCTGATGTAAGACTGTTCACAGCCCTCCTGACACTGAACAGCATACACAACATTACTCTGTTTGTGCCGGGGGACTGGATCTTTGGGATGAACCAGTCTTTGCCGTAATGTATTTTGGGGTTTAAAAGCCACTGGGACGTTATGTTTAGAAAATAAACATCTCCGTTTCTCTGATACTCCCTCAACATATGGAATGACCACTGGTCTGGGTCTGGGTTCCTCCTTTTCACCTGTTGGCTGACTGGAGTCCTGTTTGGGTTTCTTCTCTGCTTTCAGGAAGG
>NW_023621737.1:893-3300 GCF_014905685.2 Nematolebias whitei
GCCTGTTGGCTGACTGGAGTCCTGTTTGGGTTTCTTCTCTGCTTTCAGGAAGGCCCAGTTAGGATATCCACATTGCTCTAGAGCCTGTCTTGTGTGGGATTTCTCCTTCTGCCTGGCTCCTGAGCTAGTGGGGATGCTGTCTGCTCTGTGATACAGAGTCCTGATGCCTCCTAACTTGTGCTCCAAGGGGTGATGGGAGTCAAACTGCAAATACTGGTCTGTGTGGGTGGGTTTGCAGTACACCTCAGTTTGCAAATGTCCTCTATCAGAGACTGAGAACTCACAGTCCAAGAAAGCCAACTTGCCATTTTTTTCATCTTCTCATGTGAACTTGATGTATTTATCCACAGAGTTGATGTGGTCAGTAAAATGTTGGACTTCCTGAGATTTAATTTTAACCCAGGTGTCGTCAACATACCTGAACCAATGACTTGGTGGTGTCCCTGAAAAGGACATCAAGGCTCTCTTTTCTACCTCCTCCATGTACAGGTTGGCAACAATAGGAGAAACTGGAGACCCCATAGCACACCCATGTTTCTGCCTATAATATTGCTCCCCATATGTGAAGTAGGTTGACTGCAGGCACAGTTTCAAGAGTTGACACAGTTGTTCTGTGGAAAATGTGGTCCTGCTGCTCAGAGTGGTGTCTGATTTTAATTTTAAACTGACCACCTCTACTGCATCATCAACAGGAATGCACGTAAAGAGTGATGTGGCATCAAAAGAGACCATTGTTTCATCAGTCTCCATGATGACATCCCTCACCTTATCCACAAAGTCCATGGTGTTCTGTATGTGGTGTTCTGAGCTGCCAACTAAAGGGATGAGTTTCTCCTATTGTTGCCAACCTGTACATGGAGGAGGTAGAAAAGCGAGCCTTGGCGTCCTTTTCAGGGACACCACCAAGTCATTGGTTCAGGTATGTTGACGACACCTGGGTTAAAATTAAATCTCAGGAATGTAAGGATGGTACTTTTCTGTGGCCCGGTTTGTGTCTGTTTCCCTCGTGCTCCCTCATTAGTTTCCATTGTTACCACCCGTGTCTCGTCCCAGCTGTCTGCAATTATGTCTCGTCTTGTCTATGCATATAAGCCGCCTGTTCTGTCTTGTTCTTCGTCGGGTCGTCTTCGTTGGGTCTCCTGAGTCTTTCCCTGAGTCTTCCTGGTTCCTCGAGTTCCCCGTGTCTCTCGTGTCTCCTGAGTTTCTCGTGCCTCCTGAACATAGGAATGTTCATGTAAGTTTTGCTGCCCCGTCAGCTTGTTATTTTGTACTTTCATTTATCATTAAAATCCCATTTTTGTATTTCTGCCGAGTTGAGTCCCTGTTCTGCACTCTGGGTTCGCTCCTGACCACAAACCCTGATAGTACGACCCGACCAGAACAGAACCCAACGGGCAGAGTTCTCACTCGGCAACACTCACCTTTTTTTCTTTTTCCCTCCTCGTGCCATCATGGACGAGCTCCACTCCGTCCCTGTCCTTCCACCGTCCCACCGCCGCCGTAGTGGCAGAAGACGGTTCCGGAGGCAGTCTGCGGCGACCGGCCCAGTCTCGTCGGCCGAGCAGAACTTTAGAGATGGTTCCGGTGTTTTTGTGGGAGCGGGGTCCGCCGCCTCACCTCCCAGGTTTCCGGTGGGGGCGAGATCCAGCATCCCGCGGGAGCTCCGGTCCACTCCTGTTCGGTTCGGTGAGTCCAGTCCGGTTGACGTTACAGGGGCGGGTTCCGTTGCCTCACCTTCCAGGTTCCTGGTGGGGCGGAATCCGGCCTCTCACCGCCACTCCTCGCCGCGGCTGTTCAACCCAGCCTGGCCGTACCTCCAGAGCGTATTCCTTGTGACTCCGTGGGGTTGTGTCCCGCCGCCTCACCTTCCAGGTTTCTGGTGGGGGCGGCACCCGTCACCACACCCACTCATACAGACATTCCCTTTTTTCATTCATTTTCCCCTGAAGATATTTTTCATGTTAACCAGCCCATTCTTGAACTATTTAATTCCGCTAAAAGAAACCCGTCCTCCTTTGATTTCATTTTGTCCCAGATGGAGGATTTTTTACTTTCTATCCCTGGTTTTCTTTGCTCCCCGAATATGATTTTTTATTAACTGACTTAGAGACTCTAAAGACTCCTGTTTCAGCCATCCCTGAGGTGGACTCCACGCTGCATGCAGCCCCTGAGGTGGGTCCTCATCTCTCCTATTCCAAGGGGGTCCCGGCAGATGCTCCTCATCTCTCCTATTCCGAGGGGGTCCCGGCGGACGTTCCTCAGCTCTCCAATTCCGAGGGGGTCCCGGCAGATGCTCCTCAGCTCTCCAATTCCGAGGGGGTCCCGGCAGATGCTCCTCAGCTCTCCAAGTCTCTAGAGGGGTCGGCGCTCTCCAAGTCTCCAGAGGGGTCGGCGCTCTCCAAGTCTC
>NW_023621737.1:3310-3824 GCF_014905685.2 Nematolebias whitei
GCTCTCCAAGTCTCCAGAGGTGTCGGCGCTCTCCAAGTCTCCAGAGGTGTCGGCGCTCTCCAAGTCTCCAGAGGGGTCGGCGCTCTCCAAGTCTCCAGAGGGGTCGGCGCTCTCCAAGTCTCCAGAGGGGTCGGCGCACTCCAAGTCTCCAGAGGGGTCGGCGCTCTCCACTTCCACTGAGGATTCGCCTCCATGGTCCTCCATGTCATCTGCTACAGAGCCACAGGCCTCTCCGTCATCTGCTGCAGAGCCACAGGCCTCTATGTCGTCAGCAGCAGCAACTCCCCTGGCCTTTCCGTCGTCATCAGCAGCAGCAACTCCCCTGGCCTCTCCGTCGTCAGCAGCAGCATCTCCCCAGGCCTCTCCATCGTCAGCAGCAGCATCTCCCCAGGCCTCTCCGTCGACAGCAGCAGCATCTCCCCAGGCCTCTCCAACAGCAGGAGCATCCTCCAAGTTTCCCTCGTCTTCTGCTGCAGCCTCCAAGGTTCCCTCGTCTCCTGCTGCAGCCTCCAAG
>NW_023621737.1:3834-5216 GCF_014905685.2 Nematolebias whitei
GGTTCCCTCGTCTCCTGCTGCAGCCTTCAAGGTTCCCTCGTCTCCTGTTGCATCTTCCAAGGTTCCCTCATCTCCTGCTGCATCCTCCAAGGTTCCCTCGTCTCCTGCTGCAGCTCTCCAGGCTCCCACGCCATCTGCTGCAGCTCTCCAGGCTCCCACGCCGTCTGCTGCAGCCCTCCAGGCTCCCACGCCATCTGCTGCAGCCCTCCAGGCTTCCATGCCGCCCGCTGCAGCTCTCCAGGCTTCCACGCCGCCCGCTGCAGCTCTCCAGGTCTCTCCGTCGCATGCTACAGCTCCCCAGGTCTCCTTGACGCATGCTGCAGCTCCCCAGGTCTCCTTAACGCAAGCCGCATTCCCTTTGGTTCTGTGTTTTGGACGGCCTCCCGGCCATCCCCCTGACCTGGCCCGGTTTGATGTACAGCCTCCCGGCCGCCCGCCGGAACAATGACTCTTAGGGACGATCCCTTGACCGTCCAAATCCCTTGTGATCCCTCGTGTTTTTTCTCTGGTTCCTCGTGTCATTCCTCTGGTCCCTTGTGTCCTTTCTCTGGTCCCTCGTGTCCTTTCTCTGGTCCCCGTGTATTTTTCTCTGGTCCCTCGTGTCCTCTTCCTCTCTGGTCCCTCGTGTCCTCTTCCTCTCTGGTCCCTCGTGTCTTTTCTCTGCTCCTCGTGTTTTCCTCTGGCCCTCCACCCTTGCAGTGCCACCCTCCACCCCCTTTAGTCCTTCGGGAGGGGTTTTTTTTGGGGACGCCTGGAGGCGTCCTTGGGGGGGGGGGGGGGGGGGGGGTGGTACTGTAAGGATGGTACTTTTCTGTGGCCCGGTTTGTGTCTGCTTCCCTCGTGCTCCCTCATTAGTTTCCATTGTTACCACCCGTGTCTCGTCCCAGCTGTCTGCAATTATGTCTCGTCTTGTCTATGCATATAAGCCGCCTGTTCTGTCTTGTTCTTCGTCGGGTCGTCTTTGTTGGGTCTCCTGAGTCTTTCCCTGAGTCTTCCTGGTTCCTCGAGTTCCCCGTGTCTCTCGTGTCTCCTGAGTTTCCCGTGCCTCCTTCCTATGTTCATGTAAGTTTTGCTGCCCCGTCAGCTTGTTATTTTGTACTTTCATTTATCATTAAAATCCCATTTTTGTATTTCTGCCGAGTTGAGTCCCTGTTCTGCACTCTGTGTTCGCTCCTGACCACAAACCCTGACAAGGAAGTCCAACATTTTACTGACCACATCAACTCTGTGGATAAATACATCAAGTTCACACGAGAAGATGAAAAAAATGGCAAGTTGGCTTTCTTGGACTGTGAGGTCTCAGTCTCTGATAGAGGACATTTGCAAATTGAGGTATACTGCAAACCCACCCACACAGACCAGTATTTGCAGTTTGACTCCCA
>NW_023621738.1:0-5215 GCF_014905685.2 Nematolebias whitei
ATATATATATATATATATATATATATGACAATGAAACATCTTATTTTGTAGATATAAAATAAAATATTGCTTCACACAAGCTGAAACGTCTGAATACCGGTTCCATTTCCTCCATGAAGAGTTAATGGAAAATAAAAATAGTGCTTTATGGGAAGAAAAATTCATTACAAGTTAGACAAACACATAAGCAAAGAAACAAACCGTCAAGGACGTGCATGTGGGTGAGATAGTCCAGCAAGTGTGGCACAAGCACGTGTCCTCTCTGTCTGCAGAGGCATCCTTGTGACAAAGAAAACAAGTAAAGCAGATTCATTTTCCACTGCACAGAGAGGTACATGCAACAAAAATAGGAGAACGAAGGCATAGAAATTATAAGAGCAGAGAAAAATGCTAAACGTAACAAGAGAATTGAACGAGATGGGAGGAAAGGCAAAAAAGTAGACACGGGGAAAAAAATTGGGTTAGAGGAAAGAGGACTTCCATCATCATCATCAGGTGTTTCATAAAAACTGCAGACAAACAGGTGGAGGTGGACGGTTGAATAAATCTATTGTTATCCTCCCTCCATCACAGTCACTGCGTGTCTCGGGCACGTGAGATGACAGTAGAGCTTTTTCTTTGCTGATTACAACAAATCATGTTGGCGGGTTGTCAGAGCAGCAGCCGAAACTGGGAGAAGAAAAAAAAATCACAGTTGTTGACATTGAAATAGGATGTGAAAGATGAGTGCTTCAGCTTGTGTCTGTGTGTTTTGGAGTCCAGTAAACCCAATTCAGGATTCAGCAAAGTTAGGTCCGATCCTCTGGACGGTTTATGTTGAAACGTTTCGTCTTTCATCCAAAGGACTTCATCAGTCCGAGGAGCCGCAACAAACTCAGTCTTTAGTAGCATACTCACATAGTGAGCCATCCAGTTTGATGGTGGTAAGATGGTTTCTGAGTCCACCCTCTCCCCCGCTGACTCAGGATAGTTTACCTGAACCAACTGCTCTCAAAGAAACACAACAATGGCTATAACTATGAATTTTACAGGTTTTGTGCTCAAATTTGGCAGAGGCATTTGCAACATATAAGTTGAGTGTAAAATCATGCAATATAAAGGCGGCGGGTGATGTGCATTCATTCAAGGAATGCTAGACCTTTTTAGAGTTTATTTGATTATAACTAGGCAGAAGTCTCCTCAAGGTTGAATAAAAAATAGACTGAAGAGAAGCTTGACAGAAAGTGCCAAATGATGCAATATATAGATCAAGTTTATTTGTTTGGCCACGTTTAATTTAACACATGGCAACAGATAAAAACCACAGGACTGACTAAATGCAGGGAACACATGGTACTGGGAAAGAGGAGAGAGAGAGACCTAGGAAAGAGGAGGCGAGGCAGAGGTTTATTTCAGTAATGAGTGATGGAAGCACAGGGTCGTTAATGTAGGTCACCAATTCAGAAATGTGTGTCAGTGTGTCACAGGCATGAGAGAGAACTTCAGACTGTGGCGTGTGAGACAGAAAAAACAACATTCAGTCAAAAACCAACAGACTAGTGGATGAGTAATTGGAAGCAAGGTGAGAAAAAGAGCAAGAAAGGGAAGAGGAGGGGATAAGGAGGCAGAACATGAGAGGAAAAAAGTTAATTCAGTGATGGATGAAATCATCTCTTGCTAATATTTATGTTTGGTGTGGATTGTGTTCTTATAAACCACAGCTTGTAACTACGTTAAAGTAACAGTTTAAAGATAAAGTGGGGTTCTGTGCAGGATTTGTAAACAATAAATATCTTACCTGTTGTAGATAGCTCTTTGAATTACCACACTTTGGAAAAACAGAGTTTTGTTTATACCAGATTGAAGAGCTTATAGTTAGTCTGAGAGGGTACAAAACTAAAGTGAAATGCTGTCATTTTGAAATAACTACACTCTTGAAAATGTTATTGCTGTTCGTGCAATCACTTTTTTGAAAACCTTTACATTTTTTGTCTGTTTTGAATTACGCAGGCCTCCAAGCAGAAATATTACTGTATGTCCCAGCCTGGACCTGAAGTGCTGCTACTACTTGAGCTTTAAAAACATGAGCGAATTACTGTGTAATGAGAAAATAACAATGGCTGTAAATTATTGTTAGCATAAAATGCTGTCAATGGTTTAAGAATGGAGTTGTCTCAGGAAGGCAGCGATTCACTTTAGTTTTAGCCTCGCTCAAACTAGCCGTTAGCTCGTCAATCCAGCCCAAATTAAACTCTGTTTCTTTAAAGTGAAGTTGCTCAAAGAGCTATCTTCAACAGGTAAGATATTGATTATTAAACCCTTTCCAAATAACCCCACATTTATCAAACTTTCTCTTTAAAAACCAGAGTTACTTGCTTAAATAATTAGCTGATTTTAAGAGTTTATATTCCTTAAATTTACTTGGAAAAATCAACGGAAATGAGCAGAATGAAGTCTATATAATAACATATTCCTCATATTCTTAAACTCATTTATCACTGGGCTTTAAAACTTAATTGAAGCAAAGTGCAATTGTAAAAAAACTAAAAAACTATCATACGATCAATATCCAGAGTTTGTCTTAACACTAACACGGTGTGCAGAGCAGACCTTACTGTGACCCTTGCTGCGAAGGGACAGGCTCATGTGTGCAAATGATAATAGATTGTCTCGTTTGTTGAAGCGATGGTCCCATCAGGGGACAGCAGCGCCTCCAGTCGACAGCCTGCAGGAACGTTGGAGTCTGTTTTGTCCACTGTGTGAACAGAACACACTGTACAGCTGAGTGTGCTGAACTTCCCTCTCTGTGGAAGAAACATGTGACTCACTTCAGTGTCTGCCTGTCAGTTTATAATTTTAATATTAATACTCATAAACTAACATTTTTTTTTAATTCTCTCTGCTAATCTGGGATTACTGATTGAGTTTTAATTTTTTTGTTTGTTTTGCAGTCTAATTTCTGCATACTTTGTGCTATTTTAGCCATTTATATATCAAAACTTTCAGCTCTTTCAGAAGATGGGTGCTATAATTTGGAGATTTTGTAACTTTTATTCTTTGCAAAATGTCTAACGTGACCCGAAAAAGGAAGAAGCGGGTAAAAGATAATGGATGGATGTTTATAAATATTTTCCCATGGAAATACACTGCAATCTGTTCAATTCCTTCATACTTGTCATTGAAAACTGCTTCAGTGTGCTTGTTCTATTTTGTCTTAGTATGCTACTTTCTGCCACTTTTAGCTTCTATAGCCTATTGATACTTTAGTTTTTGACTAACCTTTAGGTACTTTTAGCTTTTAGATGAACTTTAGAAATTTTAGCAAGCATTTAGCTTCTTTTAGCTATTGTTTGCCTTTTGCAACTTTTAACTTTAAGCAAGTGTTTTGCTAGTTTTAGCGTTTTGTTACTCTTGTCCTTTAAGCTTTTGGCTAGTTTTAAGCTCCTTTTAGATTTAAAAATGGTTTCAGTGTCTTCAGCAAATTTCAGTGAAATCATTCGGCGCTCAGCATTCACACTGCATTTTTGTAGAAGTTATGGTTTTCTATTAGTTTCTGGGTATTTATATCAGTTGTTATTTTGTCTTCTTTAAACTTAATGAATTCATTCTAGTTAATGCCAAAATGACTCGACAATGCATATTTTTCTTATGGCTTCTACATAATTCAGCTGCTCTGAACAGCTTTGTTTTCTTTAGTTTGGAAATCCAAACCCTTATTAAATGAAAATAGCTCTAGGAAAGACTCAGGCTGTTTCCTCATTTTGGGAAAACATGTAAAGTAAAGCCAGCTGGAAATGATGCATGTCCCAAGCAAATGGCCTCTTAAACTTGCCAAATCACCATAGGCGAAGAGACTTTTGTAGCTCGGCAAAGTTTAGATGGCAAAAAAACAGAGACAAGAACAAACCTCAGCGCTGCCATGGACTGGAACAAAGGAAGCTGCAATCAAACTGGCATTGATAAATCAAACTTCCCCGGTGGTGGTAGCTGTGAATAATGAGCTGAGGCCAAGAAAGTTATGTAACACAATTAACTGGGAGCAGAGCAGCACCCATCTGCAATACCAATTTCAGAGCCAAATACCAACAGGCCATCAGGTGCAGACTCAGCAAGCAGCCGTGTGAGTGAACACACTTTTATCAGTTTGCACAGCAGGTGTGTACTCATGCACTTCATCTACTACAGTATTTTACTTCAAATGAGGCACTTTTAAAGTGGTATACCCCCCAAAACATAGTCTGGACACAAACTAGTGTATACAACAGTTGTCATGGTTACCCTGTTTGAGCAGAAGTCACAGCAGAGACCAGTCAGGACAATGTGTCAGGGTGGAACTGGCAGCCACTCGGGGGCAGATGGAGGAGGGAACAGTGCCATGTGGGTGGGTCAGATGGTCAGACCGTCCCTGTAGGTTTAGGTTTTAAAGTTTGCAAATATCAAACTATGAAGACAAAAACATTTGAGAGGATTTTGGGGGTTAATAAAAATGGAGTAGTAGGAAATAAATCTGGCAAAAGTGTGTACTCTTGGCTGAAGCACAAACGTTTATCCAGAGTGTGCTGGACCCCACAAGATGAGAAAAATTGAGGTCAGGAAAGGCTGAACAGCAGAAAAAGGATTGATGTTTACAATACTGAGCATGATGATCTGAAGATACTTGGTAGAGTTATAAATGAACTACATGTACAAGTACATCTCACAACAATTTAAAACAAAATCCAGCTCAGATAAATATAACATAGCCTTTTAGATAGTCAGTTTTTTTAAATGCTATTCTTAGACTATAAATGAACAAATGTTTGCAGAGTAATCTAAAAGTCTCGAGTTATAAATAGTCATGGTGTTCAACGCCTGCAAGTCAACAAAGAGGGACAAAAGCTGCATAATAGGAGGTTTATAATTAAATGTTAAACTTCAAGTATGCATTTCAGTTTTATTTTTTTTTTAAAAAGTAAGTAATTCAACAAAACAGCTTTTTGTTTGTTGGGAATCTAATCTTATCTCAAAAGGATTTGAGCACAATGGGAATAAATTGTGCATTATTCATTCAAACTTTATTTAAACAGATAAGTCACATTGAGCCTCGAAGTTTCATTTACAAGTGAGACCTGTTTGGACAAACAATAAAAGTGGTGAAAAA
This sequence comes from Nematolebias whitei, assembly GCF_014905685.2. Taxonomy (NCBI): domain Eukaryota; kingdom Metazoa; phylum Chordata; class Actinopteri; order Cyprinodontiformes; family Rivulidae; genus Nematolebias; species Nematolebias whitei. Next base: position 5,120 of record NW_023621738.1, read on the forward strand.
TGACACATATAAACATAAATCTAATTATATATATATATATATATATATATATCCAAAAAAGTTCAATCTGGTCCTCTGGACATTCAAAAAAACAAA
>NW_023621739.1:0-5215 GCF_014905685.2 Nematolebias whitei
AAGACAAACCTCAACCCACATGCAGAGAAAGAAAAAGAAAAACAAAAAAGAGTAGATCCCCAGAACCAAAACAAGTGAACAGAGTGACACAAAAACCTAACTGACAGACGTGATTCGTGACAGATCCCCCCCTCAAGGAACGCCTCCCGGCGTTCCACCAGGTTGCTCAGGATGCAGGCGATGGAAGTCCCGGATCAAGGGCTTATCCAGGACGTGACGGGAAGGCACCCAGGACCGCTCCTCTGGTCCGTACCCCTCCCAATCGATGAGATACTGCAGACCCCGACCCCGCCGTCTAGAACGGAGGAGCCGGCGGATGGTGTAAGCCGGTGAACCATCGATCAGACGGGCGGGAGGGGGGGACGCAACAGGGGAATGAAAATGGGAGGAGGAGACAGGTTTGACACACGAAACATGAAAAGAGGGGTGGACACGTAAGGACTTGGGCAGAGTAAGACGAACAGACACGGGGTTAATGACCTTGGAGATGGGGAAAGGACCAATGAAGCGGGGGGCAAGCTTGCGAGAAGCAACCTTCAGGGGAAGGTTCTTCGTGGAGAGCCACACTTTCTGACCCACAGCATACTCAGGTTGGGGGGTCCTATGGCGGTCAGCCTTTTTACAGTAGGCAGCACGTGACTTAAGCAAGGCGGTCTTGGCCCTCCTCCACACCCTCTGGCAACGGAGAGCGGCGAGGTGGGCCGAGGGAACAGATGCCTCCCTCTCCTGAACAGAGATAACAGGCGGTTGGAAACCAAAAACAGTATAAAAAGGGGACAGACCAGTGGCAGATGAAGGGACGGAATTGAAGGCGTGCTCGATCCACGGGAGAGCAGAGCTCCACTTCTCGGGGTCGTTAAGACAGAGGAGCCTCAGTTTGCCCTCCACCTCCTGATTAGCCCTCTCAGTCTGACCGTCCGTCTCAGGGTGGAAGCCCGAGGAGAGGCTAATGGAAATACCCAGAAGATCACAAAACTCTTTCCAGAAGTGGGAGACAAACTGAGGCCCCCGATCAGAAACAATGTCTACAGGCAACCCATGAAGCCTGAAAACCTCACGAGCCATGACGTGAGCCAGTTCTTTAGAGGACGGTAACTTATGGAGGGGGACCAGATGAATCATTTTGGAGAAACGATCGACAATAGTGAGGATGACAGTGAAATTGTTAGAAGGTGGGAGACCAGTTACAAAGTCTATGCCTATATGAGACCAGGGACGTGAAGGGCAAGGAAGGGGGCGAAGAAGCCCCGATGGAGATCGTCTGGAGGTCTTGGACTGAGCACAGGCTGGACAAGACCGAACGTACAGGCGAACGTCCCTGGACATGGTCTCCCACCAAAATTGGGACCTGACAATGAAAAGGGTCTTGGCAAAACCTGGGTGACAATACAGTAGGGAGTTGTGACAAAAACGAATGACCTGTTTAACCATATCGGATGGAACATATAAACGATCAGGTGGACAGTTAGCTGGAGGAGGACGTGTCCGGCTGAGGTCTCTCAGGTCCTGCTCTAACTGGGTGATGGCCAGGCGGGCACTCTCAGGAAGGATAAAATTCTCCTCCTGAGCTGAGGGGGAATTATCCTCCTCCAAAATGCGAGACAGGGCATCGGGCTTTACATTTTTCTCCCCGGGTCGATAAGAGAGGGTGAAATTAAATCGAGAAAAAAACAAGGCCCACCTGGCCTGACGAGGATTAAGGCGACGAGCGGACCTGAGATATTCCAGGTTCTTGTGGTCAGTCCATACCTGGAACGGGAACCTGGAACCCTCCAGCCAGTGACGCCACTCCTCCAGAGCGAGCTTAACAGCAAGCAGCTCTCTGTCCCCAACATCATAATTCCTTTCTGCCGGGGAAAGGCTGCGGGAGAAGAAGGCGCAAGGGTGAAGACGCCCGTCCTTATTGCGCTGACTAAGAACCGCCCCCGCACCAATGCTGGAAGCGTCCACCTCCACTACAAACGGCTCCTCTGGATTGGGGGACTGCAGGATGGGAGCAGAAACAAAAAGTCTCTTAAGTTCGGTAAATGCGGTCTCTGCTGCAGTGGACCAGGAAAAACGAGACTTGGTAGAAGTGAGTTCATGAAGGGGTTTAGCGATGATACTGTAGCCCTTGATAAAACGTCTATAGAAATTAGCAAACCCCAAGAAACGTTGAAGCTGTTTGCGGTCCCTAGGAACGGGCCAATCTATCACAGCAGAAACCTTGCTGGAATCCATCTCGATCCTATTGGGGGACACAACAAAACCAAGGAATGATGTGGAAGAGACATGAAATTCACATTTCTCAGCCTTAACATATAGTCCATTCTGTAACAGGCGGGTGAGAACAGATCTCACTTGTTTACGATGAGAAATAATGTCCTTAGAAAACACAAGAATATCATCAAGATACACGAAAACAAATTTGCCGACCATGTCTCTTAACACGTCATTAACTAAAGTCTGAAAAACGGCCGGTGCGTTGGTTAGCCCAAATGGCATTACCAAATACTCATAGTGCCCATCGGGGGTATTAAAAGCCGTCTTCCACTCGTCCCCCTCTCTGATGCGAACCAAGTGATAGGCATTCCTTAGATCTAAATTGGTGAAAATGTTAGCCCCCTGGATAAGGTCAAAAGCAGTGGACATAAGGGGAAGAGGATATTTGTTCTTAATAGTAATTTTGTTAAGTCCTCTGAAATCTATGCAAGGACGCAGAGACCCGTCCTTCTTCTTAACAAAAAAGAACCCAGCACCGGCAGGAGAGGCGGAAGGGCGGATGATGCCAGATTTCAGGGACCCCTGAATGTACTCTCTCATGGTGGCTTGTTCTGGGATAGAGAGAGAGTACAGAGCTCCTCTAGGAGGAGTAGACCCTGGAATAAGATCAATACCACAGTCGTACGGACGGTGAGGAGGAAGCGAGGTGGCCTTAGTTTTATTAAAGACCTTCTTAAGGTCGTGATACTCTCGGGGCACATTAGATATATCTGAATCAGATGTCACATTCGTATCTACCGTTTCGACAGGGACCACAGCATCAAAAAGACATGTAGATAAACAATCATCTGACCACCCTAAAATCTCTCCCCTCCTCCAGTCTAGATGTGGATTATGTTTAGTTAACCATGTGGTTCCTAAGACCACCGGAGCTTGGGGAGATTTGATGACCACAAAGGATATCTCTTCCTTATGGTTACCCCCTAAACACAATAAAACTGGTTCAGTAACCAAAGAAAAAGAGTTTAAAGGATGACCATCTAAGGCCACTACTGACAGTTTGTGGGGGGTTGAACAAAAACGGATACCTGCTGTTACAGCAAAGTCATGGTCAATGAATTCAGTATCAGCCACAGAATCAATGAAAGCTTTAATAGAGACCTGAGATTTGCCGGAGGTGATCAGATCGGCGGGTATGGTGAAAGGTGAGGAGAGTTTGCTGGTGCTGACATGGCTCAGTAGATATCTCCTCTCATCTACTGAGCGACCCCTTTTACCGGACACTTGGCGTTGATGTGACCAGCCCCTCCACAATAAAAACAAAGATGTCCTCTCCGTCTCCTCTCACGTTCAGTCTCAGTAAGGCGGCTTCTGCCCAACTGCATGGGTTCCTCTGCCAACAGAGGAGAAGAAACAATCGGTGAGATGAGAGATCGTGGAGGGGGTCGAAACTCACTGACCAGTCTAGTCGCCGGGGAAGTCTTTGTTCCTCGTTCTCTGGCTCGTTCGACCAGCCTTAAGTCCACCCTGGTGGCCAAATCCTCAAGGTCCTGTAGGGAGTCAGGATAACGTTTAGTAGCAAGTTCATCTTTGATCTCGTCCGTTAGACCCCTATAAAAGGCATCAGTAAGAGCCTCCTCGTTCCAATGGCTTCCTGAGGCAATGGCGTGGAAGTCGATAATGTAATCGGTCACCCTGCGATTACCTTGGTGAATGTCAAACAACCGTCTGGCAGCCTCACGTTCTGGCAAGACTGGGTCAAAAACCCTACAGAGCTCCCTGGTGAAGGCCTGTAGAGAATAAATGTTAGTAGAGTTTTTCTGCCATTCAGCAGTGCCCCACTTCTTAGCTTGCCCAGCGAGAAGAGAGATCATATAAGCGACCTTGGATTTTTCTGAGGAAAAAGATGACGGTTGTAACTCAAAATGGATCTCACATTGCGTGATAAAAGGTCTACACTGATCAGGAGTCCCTGAGAACAATTCGGGCGGAGTCAGACGAGGTTCCCTATTGGATTCAACATAACGCGTGGTCATGGCAGAATTATGTTGCTGATCCTGTGAGTTTAAGTTGTCCAACCTGCGGGACATGTTCTGCATGTCTGAGGTTATTTTACCGATAGCTCCCTCAACCTCTGAGCGCCAACCTGCTGGTGGTGAGTGATCCATAATGGCCCGGTAGTTCTGTAACGAACCCCGTATAATGGACCAAAATCACCACCACAAAAATCAATTAAATAAAGTTTATTAACTGATGAAAACGGCAGGATGGACCTCGGCAAGCTTTCGCAGACTGTGGACCGGTTCCAGGTTCCAATCACCGATCCACACGAACAGTCTAAAGATGGAGAACGGTTAGTGGTTGTGCAGGTGACGAGAGTGAAGACAAAGTCAGATGAAAAAACAACCACTAACCGTCTCAGTGATGATGGGGGTTCTGAAGCGCTGAAGCGGGTCCAGCTGACCCGGATGACTGCTGGAGGAGCTGGGTCCAGCAGCTGAAGCTTGCAGCGAGGTCTGCAGGATAAGTTGGTGTCTCCAGCACCGAGCGTGATCCAAAACCAGCGAGTGGTGGAGAGTAGAGCTGGTGGGGATGATCCGAGAGACGTGGTCGAGCAGGCGTGGGTCAGAACCGATGATCAGATGCCGAGATAATCCAAGGAGCAGACGAGAGACGAAGTCAGGAGGTCCGTGGGTCCAGGAGCCGGGAGGTCGAGCCGAGAGGAAGGGAACAGGAAACGATGGGAGGACAGAAACGAGTAAAACAGGAATACAAGGACTTGAGAGGACAGGACAGGGACAGAGCGTGGTCATGAGCGCGAGGTATTTACTAACTAAAAGTGTTCAACTACCGGGCACCGAAAAAGAGTCAGCTGTAAGCTTATAAAGGGAGAAGAGGACAGGTGCAGCCAGTTGAGCGCAATCAGCGCTGCTGGCTGCAGTGAAGACAACGTTAAACTAGGAGTGAAGACAAACCTCAACCCACATGCAGAGAAAGAAAAAGAAAAACAAAA
>NW_023621740.1:0-5215 GCF_014905685.2 Nematolebias whitei
GATTTTCTTAACTGTGTGAGTGAGTTTATTTAGGATAAAGTCCCAGAACAATTTCAATTGCAGGAGAACTCGACCATTCAGAGGTCAGAGATCGTTTAGAGTTCAACTTAAAGGGATGGCATTTTCAAAACTAAAAAGTTGTATTGTAGAATTATGTTTTACATGTCATAAAGGCAAAAGGGTGGAATGATATGAAAATATGTTTTATAAGGTGTTAAGTTGCCTTTATGCCTATTCAAACATATACATTTTGTGTGTGTTACTTATTCAGAATTAAATGTCTAAAATTGCCATAAAAGCAAGGGTGGAATGATATAGAAATGATTATTTTAATGCTTTTATGTCAATCTATACCTATATTACACTTATTTAAACACACTTATACTCACTTTTGATGCAGCTTATCTGCTTATTCAGTCATTCCTGTGCTGCAGATGTGTTTTGGAGTAATTAAAGTTCTCTGGGGATGCTCTAGCCAGAAGATCGGGCCCAATCTTCAGGTTACAGTGACCCAGGTTTTTAAGGACATGTTTTTTATGAAACCATCGCTCTGTTGCACAGACTGCTTTGATGAAGGAAAAACAGATTTAATTAAATCTGCCCTCCTGGCAACCATCAAAACTTGCTTTGATCTGCTCTCACGCGATCAGGGAAAGGTATATAAGAAATGTTTCAAACACAGAGAGTCGGGAGTCCTGGTGTGGATCAGCACGCGCTGGTGCCATACGCCATTTTGATGTGATTCTTCTTTACCTGGGTCGAAAACGACTTCCCGGCCAGTGTCACGGTGAGAAGTTATTTCATATCAATTTGTGTGTTAAGAGTGTACGAGTGTACATGTTTTTTTTTGCTTGGCTGTTTTCTGTGGCAGGTTAATAAAGGACACTTATTACTCCTAGCAGTAACAGCCTCTGTGTTTTATTTTTCCTTCTGGTCTGAATATCTGTGCCGACCGTTCACGAGCCCTTTTGATAAAGAATTTCATAATACATTTTTGGCGACGAGGATGGGATGTTAAGAATTTAAATAAATAATTCTGAACGGCTGCACCATATTCAAACGAAGGGAAAAAAAAAAGTGTTGAGAGAAATGTTGATGCGAGTTGCATAGTTGTGCCGGGTTGGAAGAGTTATCCAACCCTGGCTTTGTGTTTAAGAGGTGGAGGGGACGCCCGAGCCTTTGTGTGAGAGTTTAAAACAGAGGAAAAAAGTTTATTCAGACGCCTGAGGAGGCGTGAGCTGAACGGAGAAAAAGTTGTACCGGGATGGGAAGAAGTCCCATCCCAGTTGTTTTTGTTGTTTTTGAAGAGGTGTGAAGAAGCCCATCTTAATTATTAGAACAATTTTTCTGCAAGCAGATAGTCCGAGTGATGTTTTGACCACTTTTGCAGGCAATAGAGGTCAGAAAAGATGGCACCAATGACAGGACTTCAGCATAAAATCAGAAAATGCAATTACAGGCTCAATGGAGTAAACAAGAATGTGAGGACCGCCTGCTTGTTGAATGGACGGCTCGGTGCTCAGTTTGTGAGAATGAGCAGTGTAGCTGACGGGGCGGTGGAGCAGGTGTCCCGGTTGCGAGGAAAATTTGAGAGAAAGAAAGAAAAATGTGTTGAGGAAGTTCAGGAGAAAGAGAAACAGTTTTTACAACGAAAACAGTTGTTATCTGATGCGCAGACAGAGTGCAAGCTAGACCGCTTGATTAATGTAGCTGAGGGCGCGGTCGGTCAGATATGCAGGCTTAAAAGGAGGAAGAAAGAGCGTGATGTTTCGCCGGAGCGAGTCGGAGCTTATGTTGCAAGGTTAGCTGACGGATGGAATCCGTCGAGTTTGGACGGTTACATCTCAAGAGACAAAGAAGTTGTTTACTTGTCTAAAATATCACAACCCACAGATGCTCGAGTGTCGAGGCTGTTAGATAAAGGTGGAGGTCAGGTAATGAATTCAGCGCATCGAGTCGGAGCTTTGCAAGACGCGAGACCGTTGTTTGAAGTTTGTGCTGATTTACAGGGTCATCGGGTGACCGTAGGGGAGTGCGAGCAGAGATGTGCTGAGGAATGCGCTCGCTGTGCGTTCACAGAGAGGAACACGGAGCTGAAAACTGTGAAGAAAAAAAAAATCATTTAAGCCAACCCATGGGTCGTGGGCCGAGAAGGGACGGCCAGAAAAACATGAAGGAACTTACTCGTTCTGCTTTCTGGAGGGCATTAATGTAGGCAGGAGTGCATGCAGCTGAGAAAATGATGTGTCAGCTGAAGAGCTGAGGGCTGGAAGCCATTATTTGGATTAAAAGGGGCAAAAAGTAGGGTCCAAAAGTTGACATCAACACTCTGAAAAGCAGATATTGTCAAACATTGAACATCAAAGGTCCAGAATTAGAGAGCCCAGATCTTGACGTTAAATTAAAAAGCCCCAAAACTTGAAGGTGATATTGATTTTAAAATGCCTAAAGTCAAGATGGTTTAAGGGGAAAAGGGTAGATTTGAAATGTCTAGAAATAAATATGTTGTTTGGATGTGTTAAATTAAGCTGTTTGCTTTGAAGAAAAGTGCATTGTATGTTGTTTGGAAGGAAGTGCAACATATGTTGTTTATAAATGGTTTACCTGCAGCTATAGTTTTGACAGCATCTAAAAACAACTCTAGAAGTATCCAAAAATATCTGAGATAAAAAGAATTTCACCATCTTGTTTTGCAGATGTTTCACATTTAAAGTGAAAGTTCAGCTCTTTTCAAGAGGGGTTCTGTGGAAAAAGTTAACATCTCAGTTTTGAAAACTGATGAGTTAAACATTTTGAGTGGGGCCAAGACTAGAAGAATGATTTCTTTTTAATAAATAAAGTTAATTATTGACACTTTTTGCATGAAGTGGTTTTGTATGAAGAATTGTTTGATTAGTTGTAGAACAAGACAGATGATGAAACTGCAAATACAACGATGTGAAGCATGCAGCATTAGAAGAGAGAGGGTCACAATAGTAAAATGCAGGGACATATAGGGGAAAGGGACCATATCAGATCTGGCAAACGGATTTCATTGGCCCTTTGCCATGTCACAGGGGTGTAGATATGTATGTACGGCTGTAGATACATATTCAGGTGTGTTGGTGACTCATCTTTGTAAATATGCAAATCAGACATCTACTTTAAAAAAGTCTTAGTATGATGAAATAATTTTATGAGGGTCCCCTTCAGATACAGATAATGGGACCCATTTTACTGGAAACAGGTGAAAGACTGGTCAGCTGAAAAACGTGTTGAATGGATTTATCATATTTCCTTATCACCCACAAAGCTGCTGGGCTGATTAAGAGAATGGATGAACTGTTAAAAAAAAAGAAATGCTAAGAAAATTAAAGACATGATTTGACAAACTGAAAAGTAAATTTGTTGCAGGCTGTGTTTCAATTGAATGATACTCCAGAGCTGCCTGTGAGAAAAAAAAAGAACCAATTAGCAACTCCTGGGTCTGAGGACTCTAGAGCCAGTGACAGTGATTTCAGGTCAAATTCAAGCTATAAAATTGGTCTGGGTCTGCCATATCCCAGAGGCAGGAGAAGGAAAAATGGGTAAATGTACCAATTCATAAGTGTTATTAAAGAGAAAACTAATTCTTCTCTCTTTTTGTTGAAAAGCAGTTTTCTTGCTTCCACAGCTTGATGCTCTCCTGGTCTTGGTTGTTTGGACGATCAAGGTCGCCCCGAGGAGCTGGTGACAAGGTGCCAAGTCAGATCGGAGTGCAGGCTGTTTGGGCATCACGTGCCTTGTTGCAGATGGACAACGCCTCATCAGCAACACCAGGACGTGTCGTGGAGGAGGATCAGGTGTTCACTTTGGTTGAAAAAAAAAAAAGATGCAAGCAAGATCTGAGTGCAAAGTGACTTTTGGCATGCTACCACAGGGAAACCATCCCAGTGGTACCTTGGATGTCAGATTAGAATTGTGTGGAAACCCCACTGTGTAACATGTGTGGGAACGGTACATGCTAAACCAGATGAAAGAAAGAAAAAAAAAAGGAGAACGAAGTTTGATTTTTACTGCCAATTAAGGAGAAGGAGGAGACGTGCTTCGTTGGCAGTTACTCAAGAAAGGTTCTGGATACCATCAGTTGTCATGACTCAAGAAGAAACGGTCAAAATACTGATAAAAGAAATAAACTTGCAGCCAAAGATGTGGGGGAGCACAGAAAAAAGTGCTCTCCAACATAATTGAAGCTTTGAACTTGTTTTCCTGTGTACCTTGCAGTTTTTTTTGTACAGCTGCAGGAGGAGCCCTGCCAGAGGGTGGTGTCACTACATCGAATCATCATAAGTGGAGGAGAGTATGGAACATTTAAAACCTGAATTGACAAAATTTAATGAAGGCAACCACAGTTATGCAAATATCACATTTTGCCTTTAATAACTGTACAAGGACACTGGTTTTAAAAAAAATATATATAAAAGTACAGGGTGAGTGGTTTGAGCCACAGACAAATCTCACATATGACATGCAACTATGTGAGACAGCTGATAAAAGAGTGATATGTATGTTGAGACAAGATATTGTGTGATTGGACTCATGAACTAGGCTAGAGAACTAGTTTGATAGTAGTGATATGTATGTTGAAACTAATCATGTTAACCCATGTTTAACCAGAGACAAGGTATTGTGTGATTAGACTCATGAACTAGGTTAGAGCAACAATAAAAGTACCTAAGGTGCCTTTCTCTGGATGTGTGTGTGGTGTACATCTGTGAACTCGGAACAACCAGACTTATCGTTTGACTAATTCTGAATCTCGCCTTACTCCATGGCGAGTCTCTCTGGATCATTTAAAATGCGCATTGAATGAGTCCATAGAGTTGACTGAAATGATCAAGTCTCATAAGTCTAAACGTGTCTGATCTAACAGTGTCCACCTGCATGGCTCAAAGAAAGGTTTTTACATATGGCTAAAACTAATAGTGTAGGCGTCGGCTCACCATGGGTGGGATATATTCGCAGGAATATTATCTACGGCGCAAAATATATGCAGTATCCCTTTTGTTTGTTTAGTGAAGAGAAGAATAACTAGTTTGATCTATGTATCTCTGTATTAACTTTGTGTATTTTGGGAACTTGTTTAGGGTTTAAAAAAAAAGAATTAATCAGGAATGTAATGATCAAACGTCCCAGAACAATCTGGATTTTCTTAACTGTGTGAGTGAGTTTATTTAGGATAAAGTCCCAGAACAAT
>NW_023621741.1:0-487 GCF_014905685.2 Nematolebias whitei
TATTTGTTTACATTCAGGGGTTTAATGTTCTGAATTATAATTAGTATCTTTTGTTTACAATTAAGGATTTAATGTTTAGAATTATAATTAGTGTGTTTTGTTTACAATTAGGGATTTAATGTTTAGAATTATAATTAGTGTGTTTTGTTTACAATTAGGGAATTAATGTTTAGAATTATAATTAGTGTGTTTTTCTTACAATTAGGGATTTAACGTTTAGAATTATAATTTGTGTGTTTTGTTTACAATTAAGGATTTAATATTTTGAATTATAATTAGTGTAAGAGTTCTTGTTCTCCCAGATTAGTGCCTATTATATATTTTAAATCTTTTAATTTTGCTGGTTCGGTGGGAGTCACCTGACACAAGAAGGTGTTTTAGGGTTTTTGCGGTGTGGTGCCATTTGGCTGTAAGGCTAAGTTTTCTGATGACTCCCGATGGAGTCTGCACAGCCCCTTCGTTTGGGGAAGGGCTAAGTGCGATTATG
>NW_023621741.1:587-5214 GCF_014905685.2 Nematolebias whitei
GCAATATTTTTGACCCCTGTCAAGTCACATGTCTGGTGATTTAAAGGTTTCCTCAACACCTGCTGTTAGATTCCTAAGTTGGAATGTTAAAGGTCTGAACAATCCAGTGAAACGGTCTAAAATATTTTCTCATATGAAACGCCTGAACCCAGACATAATATTCCTACAGGAAACACATTTGCAAAATTCAAATCAAGTCAGGCTCAAATATCCATGGATTGGGGAGATTTATCATTCGAGCTTCAACTCAAAAGCTAGAGGAGTTGCCATAATATTTAATAAGAATATTCATTTTACAGCATCAAGAATAATGAAGGATATAAATGGCAGATTTCTTATAATTGCAGGCTCCTTGTTCCACACTCCTGTTTTATTAGTAAACATTTATGCACCAAACTTTGATAAACCAGATTTTATAAACAATCTAGTTAGCACACTTCCATATCTTGATACTCATTTGTTAATTCTAGCTGGAGACCTGAATTGTGTAATGAATCCATCATTAGATCGCTCCTCATCTCGGTCCTATACACAGTCTAATATGTCTAAATCTATTTTGGATTTTGTGTCCCAAAATGGATATGTAGATCCATGGAGGACACGGAATCCACTAACAAGGACCTATTCTTTTTACTCTCAAATACACCAATCCTATTCCCGTATAGATTATTTTTTTGTTGATAGCTCTTTAATGCAGAGAGTCACGTCTTCTGAATACTATCCGATTGTTATTTCAGACCATTCTCCTCTAAGCACTGATATAAATTTTATAAACAAACCCAATTCTAGTCCTCGTTGGAGATTTAATACTCTCCTGTTATCAGATGAGCCATTTAATAAATTCATCTTATCATCAATTGATGATTTTCTAAGGTTCAATAAGAGCGATACAATTTCTCCCTCACTACTATGGGAAACATTAAAAGCTTATCTTCGGGGTCAGATTATTTCTTTTTCAGCTAATATTAATAAAAATCTACGCACTAAGATATCAGAAATATCAACAAAAATTCAGAATATTGATAGGCAAAATGCCGTTAATCCGTCACATGATTTGCTGAAACAGCGACAGGATCTTCAGATGGAACTTGATCTTTTAACTACATCTGATGCGGAGCGACTCTTGATACGATCTCGAGCCACTTATTATGAACATGGGGAAAAACCAAGTAGACTTCTGGCACATCAATTGAAACGAAAAGCCGGCTCTCACATAATATCACAAATCAACGATCGGTCGGGCAATCTTGTTTCAGATCCTGTCTCTATTAATGATACTTTTAAAAAATTCTACTGCAATTTGTATAAGTCTGAACTACAAGCAGACTCAAATGAGCTATGTGCCTTTCTTCAGGATATTGACATACCTAGGATAGACAAATTGCTTTCTGACCAACTTGAAGCTCCCATTAAATTAGAAGAAATATTTGCGTCAATTAAGGATATGCAAAGTGGTAAAACACCTGGCTCAGATGGTTTCTCTGCCGAATTTTTCAAAAAATTTAAAGATAAAATAGCCCCTCTTCTTCTTGAGGTTTATAATGAGTCATTTGGGCAGGGCTTGTTGCCTCCCACCTTGACTCAGGCCTCAATTTCTCTCCTGTTAAAGAAGGATAAGGATCCTACTGCCTGCGAGTCCTATAGACCTCTTTCACTTTTGAATGTGGATTTTAAGATTTTGTCTAAAGTACTCGCGACTCGGCTTGAGACAGTTCTCCCTCGGATTATTTCACAAGAACAGAATGGATTCATTAAAGGTCGCCAGTTGTTTTTTAATACTCGTACACTGTTGAATACAATTTTTTCAACTCATTCCTCTAAATCTCCTGAAGTGATAATTTCTCTTGATGCCGAGAAAGCTTTTGATCGAGTGGAATGGGAATATCTCTTTGCTGTTCTTAATGGGTTTGGTTTTGGAGAGAGGTTTGTGTCTTGGATCAAGCTACTTTATACATCCCCTCAAGCATGTATTCTCAGTAATTCCGTCCAATCTGATTATTTTACGGTGGGACGTGGTACTAGACAGGGTTGCCCTCTTTCTCCCCTCTTGTTTGCGTTAGCCATTGAACCCCTTTCCGTTGCTCTAAGATCCCTTTCTTCTTTTCATGGAATCGTCCGCTCTGGTGTCGAGCTTAAATTGTCCTTATATGCAGATGACCTTCTCCTGTATGTCTCTGACCCTTTACGGAGTCTTCCCCCAATTTTAAATATTCTAGAAAAATTTGGATCATATTCTGGCTATAAAATTAACTCACTTAAAAGTGAATGCTATCCAGTGAATTCATTAGCTTTAAAGCTTAAGCCTTCTGATATCCCTTTTAGGCTCAGTCCCTCTGGATTTAGGTACTTAGGAATTAATATTACACGTACTTTGCCCTCAATGTTTTCTCAGAATTATGCCTCACTAGTTTCCCAAATTGCATCAGATTTACAGAGATGGAACTCTCTCCCTCTTTCATTGATTGGTAGGATTAATATTATCAAAATGAATGTGCTACCTAGACTTTTGTTTTTATATCAAAATATCCCTCTGTTCTTGCCCAAACAGTTCTTCAGGTCCCTGGATCAGATGGTCTCATCTTTTTTATGGAACGGAAAGGCCCCCAGAATGAGACTTTCTTTATTACAACAGTTCACCACAAACGGGGGTCTTTCTCTACCTAATTTTACAATGTATTACTGGTCCTCACATATCCATAAACTGACTTATTGGTTAAATTCACCTGATCTGATTTGGTGTAAACTTGAAATTCGGTCGATTTCTGCATCTTTTTCGCCCGCTTCAATTATTTATTCATCATTACCAATTAAATTATCCTCAGTTACTACAAATCCTATAGTGCTCTCAACACTCAGGATCTGGTCACAATTTAGGTCCCACTTTAAATTTGTATCACCCTCTAATAAAATGCCGTTACTAAAGAATCACATTTTTTCTCCAGCATCTAATAATGCTGCCTATAGAATTTGGTATGAGAAAGGTATTAGAACAATGAGAGACCTGTACGAAGATGGTTTATTTCTTAGTTTTTCAGAATTGTCTTCTAAATTTAATCTACCCACTTCACATTTGTTTCTTTACTTCCAAATTAGGCATTGCGTTTCATCGCAGCTTCAAAATTTTCTAACTTTGCCTACTGACCCACCATGGGTTGAACTCTTAGTTTTGAGCCCCAATTTGAAATCTCCTCTTTCAATTATTTATGGAAAACTTATGGCAATAGAGACCGACTCATCGGGTAAAACTAGAACTGCATGGGAACGTGAACTGGGTGTTAAACTATCAGATTCATGGTGGGATAAAGTTATTCTCAGCATACGTCAGAGTACACCATGTGCCAGACTACAGTTAATACAATTTAAAGTAATAAATAGAGTACACTTCTCAAAAACACGTTTATCTAAAATGTTCCCCTCAATACCAGACCAGTGTGATAGATGTCAGACTTCACCTTGCAACTTAAGTCATATGTTCTTTTTCTGCCCAAAACTGCAAGGGTTTTGGAAATATTTTTTCTCCATATTCTCAGGAGTTTTTAAGATTCAGTTTCAAAGTGATCCACTTATTGCTATTTTTGGAGTTCCTGGGACCACACTTAATCTATCCCGCCAGCAGGGGGAGGTCTTGGCCTTTTGCTCTCTCCTTGCCAGACGATGTATTTTGCTCGCCTGGAAATCTCCCACACCACCATCCACATCACAATGGCTTAATACTGTAAGATCATACTTGAAGATGGAAAAATTTTTACTAACAGTGAAAGGTAGTTCAGAAAAATTTACCCACAAGTGGACACCCTTTGTGTCATATGTAAAATCTTTACCTTCATAGCGTATAGACTGATATGATTGACTCATCACATTACCATGTGACTTGTTTTTAGAGGATAAATGAAAGACTGAAATACTGTTTTCCTTTTGGTTTGTTGGGTCCCTCCTGTCCGTTCCTCCTCCCCCTCTCTCTCTCTTTTTTTTTTTTTTTTTTTTCTTATTTTGTCTTGTTTTTGGTTAAGGGGGGAAGGGGAGGGAGGGGAAGAGGGGAGGGAGGGGGGAAAAGGGGGAAGGAAAAAAAGAAAAAATTGGAGAAGTCATGTAAATTTTGTATAATGTATGTAATGTCAATTATATATTCTCCTGATAAATAAAAATTAAAAAAAAAAAAAGTTGAATTTACGTGGCAAAAAAAAACAGGCTCGTCTAAATCAAGAATTGATTTCTGGCTGGTGTTTGACTTAATAACTGATGAATTAAATCTGATATTCCTCCAGCTCTTCTATCAGACCACAAACTTATTCTAATTGAAAAAACTACATCAAATCAGTACAGAAAAAAATCAAATTACAGCTTACTGGAAACTCAACACTTCTCTTTTAGAAAATAAAGCAGTGGAAGAAAACATTCAACTAACAATAATAAAGTATTGGAATAGAGCTTGCAGAAGGCATTTAGTAAAAACTGGGAACTCTTAAAATATGAACTTAGAAAACTGTTCATGAAAAATGGATCTGAAATGGCACAAAAGAAACGGAAAATAGAATCAGAGGTAATAAAAGAAATCATCCTATTAAATAATATTTTAACAGAAATCCAAAAAAGTTCAATCTGGTCCTCTGGACATTCAAAAAAACAA
>NW_023621742.1:0-5214 GCF_014905685.2 Nematolebias whitei
AGTCCCTGTTCTGCACTCTGGGTTCGCTCCTGACACAAATCCTAACATTATCTGCCCTAATGCCAACATTGATAGATTGATAAATATTTTTATTATATATATATTTATTATATTTATTATTTTTATTATTTTATTTATATTTTTTTTAAAAAAACCTGCAGTATGACTTTTTATAACTGTTTATTGTTGTTGCTGTTGTCCATTGTTATCTTTCTTTGTTGAAATCAGGTCTCTCTTGTAAATGAGTCCTCGAGGCTCAATGGGATTTACCTGTCTAAATAAAGGTTGATTGATTTTCTATGCTTTATCAGGTATGAATTTATATTATCCATTTTCTTCACAATACAGCATGTACACAAGTGTGTATGCGCCCATTATTATTGACAGTGAGTCTGAGCCTGAAGAACATATGGAGATTTCTGCAGTGGAAAGGTATTTATTACTTTTTTTTTCCCCTAAATCCTTTTCTGTGCCTCTGTTTTTTGAAATAATAGTTCACCACATGTTTTATAGTACAGACAACGTGACTGCTGCAGACATTATTTCTGAGCTCTCAGCAAAGATTACAACAAATTCTCTCAGCTGTTTCAACATCAATAGAGCCAATGTGTGGGACGGAGCACAACGAGGCTTTAAACGTGCTTCGTTTGACCCTTGCAACGACATATTAGTGAAATTCACTGAGGGACGAGCTGAGAATGGAGTGCACAATGGTGGTCCCAAGCGTGAGTTCCTGACCCTTCTGATGGACTGCCTAAGAACTCGCAGAATCTTTGACGGATCGGATGAAAGGAAATTTATAATTTTTGACAGTGCAGGTATTGTTGTTGTTAAGAGATGTTTCAGAATTTTCTCATGAATGTAACAACTGTTGGTGGATGTGAGATTAATGTGACCAAAATCTATACAGCTGCAAAGGATGATGAACTCTTTCTTGCTGGGAGGATGATTGCCACATCCATCGTTCATGGAGGTCCAGGTCCTCGGTTCTTGGCAGAGATGCTTTACCAGCACCTCACAGGAACAACTGACACTGAAGGCAAGATTGAAGATATCACTGACAACACCATGAAAGCTTCATTGCTGGAGGTAGGATGGCATTATTATATAATAATCATTTTATTTAAAAAGTGCATTTCAGGACACCCAAGGACACTTTAAAGAAACTTATCAGAAAGATTGTGTTAAAACAAACAAGTAGCACATCATTGCACAGTGATAAAGCTTCAGTAAAGTCAAATGACAACTGTGTATTGCTCCGTAACTTGGCTTAATTATGCAAATTTACTGAAACCATTTCTATTGTGTTTTTTATAAAAGAAAATTCCATTGTGCAGGATAAATAAAATCATTAAAGGGGCAGTATTCTACAATTACACCCTGAATTGTTGCCATTGGAGATTCAAGGATTTCTCAAACTTCAGGGAAATTTCTATCAAAGTGAAACAAGAATAAAGTATTATAAGTAATGGTAGTTATACTGTATAAGTAAATATAGAATAGGATAAAGTAAATGATAAAGGAATAAAGTAAATGGTTACAAACTTTTATTTGCAAAAGGTATAAACTGGTAGTTGTGCAACAGAAATAAGTACAAGAACACTGTTTTAAGAATTACTCAAATAACTTCTTTAAATCTAACAGAGTAATCTTAAACGGTCATAAAAATAAAAATTGTAGTTTTGTGTAGTGGACTAGGCCCATGTCAAAAACTAAGTCTAAGGTCAAAACTCTTGACCTTTAGAACCTTGTGGGACAGGAACTGTCATTTCATTCATTTGAACTCAGAAATACAGGTTCACCCATCCTGAGACTTTCTTTCTTGAAGATTCAAGTGAAAAGAACACTCTCTTTTTATTATCATTACTATTTTTCAAATGTTGATAATCAAAGTGTCTTAGTTCAAACCATTTTAGATGTTGCAGTGCACTAATCAATTTTATTAACTGTGTAATGATTTTTATTCTCATGTCAAAGCTGTAACAGAATAATTATGCATTTTCTGATTTCTGCCTTTGAGTGAGCAAGTGTGCGTTTCCAAGGTTGGAATAAAACGCAAAACAAGTTGTTATGTTAGAACTGTCATGTTTTAGAATCCTCTCAGACGTAAATAGAGAAGTTTTAGCACCTGTTGCTGAAACAGCGCCAAAACAAAACTCTCTCTGTCTGTGAGAACATTTCTGATCTGTTTCATAACAATTCTCGCTGTCTCTAACCTCTTACGTCACAAAACACACCCCGTCTGGTCGTTTCTGACCAATGAACAAATCCCAAAAGTGAACCGGGAAACAGCTCTTTAAAATGTCAGTACTTCCTGGTCTACTCGGTCTTGGTTCTGTTGAAGTTCTGATGGAGTGCTGTTGGAGTTCTGCTGGATACACAGTCCAACCAGTTCTGTGAGAGACGGGATGATCCTGACAACAGAGCTCTTCCGAGTTCCATGGGATTATAACATTTTCCACTGAGGTGAATATGTGTCGAACAGAGCCTCGCCATTACTTCGGACGAGTAACAGCATCCTACTGAGACGCTGAAAGGGTGCGTTAAACGGAATCTCACCTGAGACATCTCCAGGTAAAGGAGCCGATTTCATCACCTAAGTGTACTGTAAGGAAAAGCTGAAGAAAGCCGGAGAGTGTCGATTCTGGTGAACACATTTCACCCCTCACACACCATCTTACTCCCTCTAAACTTCTTTCCATCTTTAAACTTTTCTATCAAGTAGAAATTCTTCCAGATATTTTAGAAATGTCTGTGTAAAATGCTCACCCACATTCATGTGGGTAAAAGATCATAATTGTACAGTTTTCATAACATCGCTGTGGTGAAGCAACGGAAAAATCATGGCCGTATGATTTTTCCTGATTGATTGCTTATGTTGTTATTTTCATAATTTGCCAAATTAATGTAAATGTTTGATGTTAAATTTTGATTCTGTAAATAAATGACCGCATTCATTTTGATGGGTCAAATATAAATGACGTCTCACGTTTGCATTTCCTTAAATTCAATGCACGTTTTATTCAGTCCAGAAAAATGAGGAATCCGTGTTAAATGATGAATATATCTGAGCATCTGTTCATCTACATTTGTCTATCTTCCTGATCTTATCATGCAGCTGATTTTTGCAATTTGAAGGCAGGTCAGTTTCAGAAGTTCTTCAATATTGTGCTTCCTTTTAGTCACTGTCTTCAGGATTTGATGAAATTTCAAACATTATAATTAAAAATAAAAGCAGATTTTTGAAAGTTGTTACGCAGACAATAAATTAATATTTTTACCATATCTAACCTCTGAGCAGACACCATATGCGACCCCGTGCTCTCTAGCATGTTGGGAATCACTCATGTAAAACTCAAAAATTTGTGTTTTGACATACTTCTGCCCCCTTAAGTCCAGTTTTCATTAAACACCTTAAATTGTGAGTGGAGCATTACATTCCTTTGTGTTTGGTCATTATTCTCTACCGTAGATATCCAGTGCAGCTACATTGGATGAACTACATCAGTCAGTTGACAGACACGCCAGCATCTTGAAAACTGCTGGTTGCTTTCAGTACCCTGTTGGTGTGGATGACAAGAATACGATTATGAAGGATTTCATGCAGTGGTACATCATTTACCGCAACCTTTTCTCAATAAGCAGGTAATGTTTGCCATCTTTATTTAAACAATTAAATATGTTTATTGATTACTTAATTAAAAAAATTAATCAATTAAAACAAGCGAATGTAGTAAAACCATGTTCAGTCATGTCATCTGGACAGTTCCTTTTTTGTTGGTGTTGAGACGTTTCGTCCTCCATCTGTCCATATGACCTGACTGAACATTGTTGGATTTCTTTACCTGGGTTATTGAGCATGAACTTTGATGTCTTGAATCACTTTGGCTGTGGTTGCCTGGGAGGAGTCAATGGGGGAGTGGACAGCCCCCAGAAACCATCTTATCGCCAGCAAACTGGTTGGTCCACTCTAAGAGCTTGCTTCGTGGGGAAAACGGTTTGTATGAGACTGAAGTCTTTCGGATGAAAGACGAAACGTTTCTACATTTTTTTTTTTTTAAGTTTGTATGCGACTTCTCAGACTGAACCCTTCGAATGGATGGCAAAATCTCTCTCTCTCTCTCTCTCTCTCTCTCTCTTTCTCTCTCTTTCTCTCTCTCTCTTTCTCTTTCTCTCTCTCTCTCTCTCAAAAAAAGGAACTGTCTAGATCATGTGTGTCAAACTCTTAGCCTGGGGACCAAATGTGGCCCTCGTTGACATATTATCTGGCCCCCAAGATGTGATTTTAATTGTAAAATACTTACTTGAATTTTTTTTTTTTTTCAGTAATCTTTGATTATGGTGTCAAAAGTGCAACAAAACGTCAAATGAGACCAGTCAAACTCTTTTTGAGGAATCTGCAACCAAGAAAAGATGTTGGGTATCTAACTTGAGTTAATCTAAAAAAGTTAAATCTGGTCCTCTGGACATTCAAAAAAAACCCAAAGCAAAACAACAAAAAATGTAGAAACGTTTCGTCTCTCGTCTGAGAGACTTCTTTAGTCTGAGGTGCTGTATTCAGCTCAGTCTCTTAAATAGCACCTTCTCAGAGTGGATCAACCAGTTTTGCTGCTGACAACCAAAACCAACTGATCACATGCTCAAGAAGGACCATCAGCCTAACAATGGATCATTAGCACACTGATGGCTGTTTACTATTCACAGAGGGCTGAGTGATACTAGCAATCACAGCATTGTAAGAGGGGGACAGTTGAACCCGGAGGCCTCCACCCCTATTTAATGATGGACGGTTTCTTTTCACAAAGATGGCCTCCTTTACTCCTCTCTCAAACCATCGTTCCTCTCTGTCCAGGATGTGAACATCTTCATCCCTGAAAGAGTGACCGCTGGCCTGGAGATGAGTGTAGACCGCAGAGTCCTGGCCTGATGATGTTGATCTTCTGTGCTGGGCCATCCTTTTGGCCAGTGGCTGTTTAGTTTCCCCGATGTAAGACTGATCACAGCCCTCCTGACACTGAACAGCATACACAACATTGCTCTGTTTGTGCCGGGGGACTGGATCTTTGGGATGAACCAGTCTTTGCCGTAATGTATTTTGAGGTTTAAAAGCCACTGGGACGTTATGTTTAGAAAATAAACGTCTCAGTTTCTCTGATACTCCCTCAACATATGGAATGACCACTGGTCTGGGTCTGGGTTCCTCCTTTTCACCTG
>NW_023621743.1:0-5213 GCF_014905685.2 Nematolebias whitei
AATGACTTTTCATATTTTAGAAGAACTTGGCGTAGTTTGTCTCTTTCTTCATCAGATGTCAGAGCGTCGGCTTGGGCGACCACCTGATCAATCTGTGATGAGACTGTTAAGGGTTCTTGCTCCTTGGGGAGCTCCAATGAATCCCTTTCTGAGTCGTCGGGCCTGTCTATGGGTAAGACACCATAGGTTTGAGGTCCTTGGTCGACATCATCGGTTGAGAAAAGAGCTATGGCCTGTGTTGGTTTTGTGAACCATACTGGCCCAGCTTCTTGACTCGGTACCAGGTTGTCTGGGAGTCCTCCCAGAAATGGAATGCCTAGTTCAAAATCATGAAAGTCAGTTGAAATCAACCATCCTAGCATAGTCTTTTTTGGGATCAGCACCTCATCCATGCCAGTGTTACACACAGCAATAGATGTGGTCCTGGAGTCAAGACTCACCTGGTTCGTGGCTTCCACGGACAGTCCCAAGTTGAAAAATGCAGGAGAGGGTTGAAAATATGCCTGTTTATGGCTAATAGCTTGTCCAGCTATTATGTGGATTCGCACCATTAGGTTAAGCACCTGAGGTGGTACTGTGGTGTCTTGGTTGCTAGCAACTTGGCAGGCCTCTGGAATGGTCTGCCCAGCCTTAAGGCTCGCTGTGTCTAGCACAGGAGTATCCTTTGTGGCTGGTTTGAGGGACCACAGCACCTTGTTGATGGTGTCCATGTGGACACCCAACCTTACCAAAATGTCAGAGCCTATGTAGGATGCATGTGGTAAGTTTTGGATAACGAGAAATGGGTGAACCAGTTCTCGTTGATTCCAGTTCAGTTTTAGGTTAATGACTCCTTCTGCGGTCATTACCTGTGAACTATTGGGAACTAATGGAAAGCGGAAAGCTTTTTTTAATTAGTTCTAGACCAACGTGTTTGTGAACCAAGGTTTCGTAGAAAGCTCGGTTAATTGCTGATTTATCTGTCCACAGAGACAGTACAGCATCGTTGGTGTGGGACCCTTGGATCTCTACACCCTTAACTACCAGTGGTAGGTAGTGTTTGGTGGACTCTGACTGTTCCAGCTCACAGAGGAGGCTGTCTTGTTGAGTCAGAGTTTGGACCACTTGGGTTTCTTTGGTTTCACATGGTGTTAGAGGAGTACTCACCGGGCTCGTGTCCTCGGCTGAGGAGTCCTTTGTGCCTTCCGCGGTACCTGCTGTTGGGCAGTCTGTGTCACACTCCGGAGGCGTTTCTATTGGCAGTGGTTTTCTCACTGTTGTCCACATTGTTTGATCACCATAATCTATAATCGCGTTGAAGCGATTTATAAAATCCTGGCCAACCAAAAATGGGAATGAGTCAACATGGGTCACGTGTACCGGGTGGTACAGTGTCATATTGCCAATCTGCATGTGAACCATTGCTATAGCTGTCAGGGTTGTTTTATTCTCCGAGAGACCCTGCATTTCTATAGCACAATCAGATAGAGGTATTATCCTGTTTTTCTCGGCTGCGGCTGTCCTCAGCTCCTCGAACAGTTTAGCTGACATAATTGTTATGTCTGCCCCACCGTCCAAGAGTGCTTCGTGTGTGAGGACCCCTTCGAGAGTTACTGACAGGTACGCCTTTTTGGCGGCCCCCTTTCTGATAAAGTTACACAGAAACCTTTTGGTTTTTTTCTGACGCTTTTTCACGCGTTCAGATTTATCTGTGTAATCTTGGTTTGTCTGAACCGTCAGCACAGCTGTAGCTGTTTCTGCGTGTTCAGCTTGCGATGACTGGTCATCGTTTGTGTGTGTGATTACCCCCCTTTCATCCGATGAGGGGTTGTTTGAGGCAACAACAGCAACGTCTTGGTGTGTTTCACCGACATCTGTAGTGTTGTCATTCGCGCCCAGAGATGCTGTAGTGAGTACCTCACTGCATAGTGCTTTTGGTCGGCTTCCCTTGTCAGTGTGTTTCAAATCTTCTAACATTTCACGCAATTTTTCTGTCTCTTCCGAGCTCAGAGGTGGAGGGCCTTTTTTCTGGGATTTTTGTGATTTTTTCGCCTCTGGACGTTTCGTCCGAGGTGGGGGGCGGGTAGGTACGTCTTTTTGGGGTTCCTCTCGGTTCCCATTTTTTTGCGTCCTCCGCTGGTCCCATTTACGATAATCACGTTCGTCCTCTGAAGGAGGAGCCTTTTTATCCCAGCGTGCACCTTCATAATGCGGTTTGTTAGTCTGAAAGTACTGCCTTTTTTCTCCCTTTTTAGGAGGGGGTGGCGATGCACGCCTTCCTTCTAATTCTAGGGAGTGGGGTTTAACCTTTACACCAGGAAACACTTCTATGGGCGTCTTGGCATGACAACGTGCCTCAAACACGTTCACAGCGCACTGTTTAATCTCACTGATGGATTTTTCTCTGTAATTTGCCATCATTTGCACTGACGTTTGAATGTCAGGATGGAGATTTTTGCTGAAAACAAATTTAAAACCATCTTCTTCCTCCATTCCGGTTTCATTTCTGTTACCAAAATAAGCTTGGAAGATTCTTTTGTAATAAACTTTTGGATGTTCATTCTTGCCCTGCGTGACCTTGTCTGCGGCTGGATACCCAGTAGGTCCTGCGCAGGTGTCGTACTCTTTGATCAGAGCTTCACACAGAAGTTTGTAATCCCTTCTCGTTGCATCTGGTAAACGCTCGATGAAGGTAAACACATCTCTGTCCGAAGTGAGTCGTATCAGACTGATTTTATCTTCTACCGTTGCGTTTGGATAAGCTCTCAATCTGAAATCCAGATCTCTGAGGTACGCTTTCGTTCCAGCGGAGCCCAACGGTTCAGGGATGAAACGTTGTACATATTTTGAGATTTTTTGCAAGTCATCCATTGATGGAGAAGATATCAATGGTCTCACATGCGTGATCAGTTGTGGGGGTGTTACTCTGCCCGTTTGTGTAGGTGATTGGATGGGTCTAAAAGCACCATGTGAGTAAAGAGGTCGTTGAGTGATTGGTGTATTACCCCGATCCTGTTCAGGGTCTGGTTTTGATTCCAGGTCACCTTGCCCAACATTTTTACCTTTTTCTATTGCTGCTATTAGTTTCGCCTCACATTTTTTTAAATGTTCCTGGGATGTACAGTAGTCACCTTCTAAACGCATATGTAGCTTTTGTAGATTTTGTTTATCTATTTTGCATTGTTCCAGCTCAGTTTTTGCAAGCTGCAACTGTTGTTGTAGCACATCGTTATCTTCACACGTGGCTTTGTACTGACGGTCTATTTCTTTAATCTTTTCATAAGATTTTGCTTCTAGTGACGCCTGCATTTCTGAGAGATCCTTCTCATGTGTTTTAGACATCCAGTCAAGGCGTTCCGACCGTTCATCCAATTCAGCTTTTAGAAGCAGAGAGATTTTTGCTAACCGTTCAAGGCTGAGCTTTTTACTCTCTGTCTTTAATGTTCCTGCGGCCAGACTTTTCAGCTCATCTTGTCTTTGAGCTTCATCAAGTTGTTGTAATTGCTCTAATTGTGTACCAATCAGTGGAGTTGTTAAAATATTTAAGGCCCCAAAAATGATATCATCATTTGTTGGTTTTGAAAAGTTGTCTTCTTCTTCTTCGCTTGTCATTTTTCTTCTATTTAAAGATTAAACAGGAGAATTTTAATGTTTTAGGTTTTTCAAAATAAATAAAATCAGCAAAGTCTCTTCGTCTGATATATTTATTTTTATTTAGTGATTTATCAATTAAACGTGCACTATCCTTTTAGCAAATGAGTAAACTTTTTCCAACTTTGTGAAAATCTGTAACTGTTTCTATTTTTAAAAAGTTAATGTTTATTTTTGTACCTTAGATTTAAGGGATTACCAGTGAAATAAAACTTTTTTGGTGAATGCTCGTTTGCATAAATACCTTATAACTTTTAAAATGCAAGATAACAGTAATTTTCAGCTTTAAGGAACGTTTATTAACTCGAAAAATGCCTTTTAGAAAATTAAAACGTTTAATTTCACTATTTAGACCTAATAAGCGAGTGAAAACCTGTCTTCTCAAGGTTGTCCAGAAGATGTCAGCCTTACCTTACTAATCTTAACTCAGACACTGTTTGTGTTATCCACTAGGGGAGCTATAACTTCCTGTGGCGTTCGGTTGACATCCTGTTGTTAGCCGCTTAGCTTGAAGTTAGCTTCGGCTAAACTCGGTTAAAATCAACATTTCTGAACGGATTTTTTACACAAAAGTGGCAAAATTTCAACAAACACGACTTTATAGCTTCAAACATGAGTTTTTGGGTCTGTTGGTAGCTTCATTTAGTGATTTTAAGCGTAGTTTAAGCTCCGGTCGTTAGCTGTTTAGCTTAAAATTAGCATCGCTAGCGTTGTTTAAAAACATCATTTTTTTGACGAATTTTAAACTGTAACGTGGCAGAATTTCAGCGAGCAGGCTTCGAAGCACTTAACAGCGTTTCAGAATCACTTTAAAAGGCGCTTTTTAGCTTTAAAAAGCAGATTTTATTTCCCTATGAAAACGAATTTCATATCCGGGTCACGTGACTGAAATCACCAATGGCAAAGCAGCGCAGGGTGAGAGGGAGTGACGTAGCCACGCCAGTCAAACCTTCAACCAATCAAAGCGCTCCACAACAGCGAATTCAACCAATCAGGAAGCGTATTCTCCAGCTAGCAAGTTAGATTAGCGTAAAATAGTTCGTCAACTTTTTCGTCTTTTAAACCATCAAAATGCACTTTTTCTGTTAAGATTTGTAACGAATAAACCCCCTGAGCTGCACAGAGAACGGCGCTCCGTGACAAAACGTCTTTCTAGCTATTTAACAACTCGTTCAAACCCGTTTCAGAACCGAGCCGGTCCAAAGAACCGAGGCGGACCAGAACAGCGAATTCAACACAGTTTAAACAGAATAAAGCGTTTCCACAGCTCAAAGCCAGCTTATGTTACACATACAGACGTACAATTCAGCTTTATAAAGACTTAATGACACAATTCAGCTCTTAAAACATTGCCATCGTAACACAGCGTAAAGTTGTAGAGCCGAGCTCCAAGCGCGCAGCTCCAATTGCGCTGCGTAAAGACGCACGGTTTCAGCACAGCTGATATTACTGTTGCTTTTTCAACATGCCAACATTTAAATCATCATTCTTACACGTATTAACAGTCATTCATGAGCACGTTAACGGGCCACCAGTTTGTAGTGAGTCACGTGAGGTACGTGTCACTTGTTGTATGACAAATA
>NW_023621744.1:0-5212 GCF_014905685.2 Nematolebias whitei
TATATATATATATATATATATATATATATATACTATTTTGCCATATACTGTATTATACTTTTACTTGAGTAGCTTTTTGTTGATATGCAACCTAATGCGAGTAACTGAATGAAGAACATATTTTAACCCATAAACAAACATGACACACAGATAAATGCTGTTTATGTTACGTTTCTTATAACATTAATTTGTTGACTTATTTTAATATTTTTAATTTTCGTTTTTTAAATACCTAACAGTGCACATAACTTCATTTATATTCATATCTGCAGGAATAAATGAGTAATATCACATTGTACATTATGATCAGTAAAACTGTACTTAATAGTAGCCATTTCACCAAATACTTTGTTACTCTTAATTGTGTTTCTTGCAGTTATTCACTACAAAAATATATTGAAGTAGAGGGTACACACCCACCTATGATGGCAGCTTGTAGTTTATAAAAAAAAGACTTTCCAGAAATGTTGGTGTACAAAAACATATAAAAAACAAAAACAACTTTACCTTTAATGATAAAAAAAACCCCACTAGAAAACTGTTAAGAATGTAAATACATAAATAAATAAATACATAAATTATAGTGTAAGTGTAGTTTCACATACCTTTATGTTGAACCGTAGCAGTTCTTGCTATATGGTTCAGTACCTTGTACGACTCATCGGCACTGTATGAGCAAAGGGGACAGCAATATTTATCGTTCAGGCAATACGGAAGGATCTTCTCTCCGTTCCGAATGTTGCAAATAGAAACGTGGATCTGTATAAAGAAAATAAAGTTTGTTATTTTATCTACTTTTCCATTTATATGTAATGGTGCCCCGAAGGAAAAAAATTAGCTATGCTACATGCTAAATTTAACCATACCCAATATGAATTACGATTTTCAATAGTTTACAGCTGTTAATTACATGTTCAACCTCATCTAGAAAAGCGTGTTGATTTACTATGTGAAAAAAGTTTTAAGAAGGAAAAAATACCTTTTGCTGACTTTGTGCTTTTTCCATTGTGGATCGTGTGCCTAACACGTGGAAACTTGGAGAATACTGCACCTGCTTCTGTACGACTGATTAAGAAAATAGCGCCCCCTTCTTTTCCGGAGTGCAATAGTACCACTTCCAAATAAGGGTATGGACTGACAGTGGTCCGTCCCCGCCCCTTTCTGCGGGCTGCAGCGAGGACCTTCTCGAACAATCAACCGGACACACAGCCAGTGGTCAGAGGAGACAGCTTGGCAGCAGAAGGAAAGCAGGTCAGGAGAGTCCTCACTCAGTGTCTGGATCCATAAACACAAAAACCTATGAACTATTTAGCAGACTGCGTTGTTTTTTCATAAAAAAATGTTATAGTTAGCACCATGTATGTTAGAGAATTTTTAAATTGTTTTGTGCAATGTTATTGCATTTCATTCTCTTAATGCATGAAAAGCTACCACCCAGGATTTAGATACATTATATAATAGTTTGTAGCTCATTAGACACTTTTAAGTGAAATGATTTTACTTTTCTCTCTTAAAATTGGACCTGTAGTGTATTAAATAGTGCTGCCAATACTTTCTGATGAACATGACTGTATTTGTAACTGATAAATGTCATATTCACAAAAATTCACATAAAGAAACTTGCTTTTAAAATGTTTGTCAATTTATTCAAACGAACACACTTAACATGTTCTTATTTTGTGTTTCATTTATGAACAGATCAGATTATGACAGATCTACAACAGATAAAGCTTTTTAAACATGGGAGAAAAGCAGCACAGTTACTGTACACTTTTAAATCAGTGATGCCCAAGTCCATAACTTGGGAGCTACCACAGGTACATTTCAGCTGCATTTTCTTCAACAAACCAGTATGAAATAGCTGATTTCAATCATCAGTATGTATTTGATAGTGGTGTTTTGGAGAAATAAATACATCTAAGTAGCAGTAGCTCCCAAGGACTGGACTAGATCACCACTCTTATAAAGATTCACGTAACAAAAATGTAAATAGTTAAAGTATTGTGCAATTGCTACATTTTAAGCTTTTCACAGTATGTATAAAAAGATAGCAAACAGAAAAAAAAAACACTGTCAGAGTAAATAACACTGTGATTAACAACCTGACATGTGTGCAACCTTGTGCAAAAGTGGAACTTGTATATACTTAACTGTACCAGACTTGCTTCGATGTATAAAACAGTACTCTACTGGTCACTAAAAAGGGCCTGACTGAATGAAAATTGGTCAGTGGCTTCAGCAGGTGTGTGGAACACAGCTTCAGTGTTCATAGTGTTTCCTGGTCTTGTGTTTTGACGTGTTCTGTCAGAAGTGGAGTTGTATGGGTAATTTGCTGAGTTTTGGTGGACAGAATGGTGGGCCATTGTGTGCGAATACATCGGACCTCTTGGCTCATATGGCATGTAGTGTGGTGGTTGTGCAGGTGTATGAATGACCTGTTTCAGAAGAGAAAACCCATCAACAATCGATGTGGTAAGTCTTTCCAGTGTATTGGACATTTTTGAATAGTTTTCGGATGCTTTTTGTTCTGATGTCTCAATGATTTCCACCAGTCTCTTTTTCACACGCTGGTCTTCCTCAAGAGCATTCAGCCACTGGGTCTCAGCAGGCAGCTTTCTCCTCAGACGGTCGTGTCTGTGTCCTTTTAGTTTTGCCTTCAAAAGAGAAATGAAAATCATCACAATTAAACATAAAAAAGTAAACCTGGATCATGTTGATGTTGTACTTTTCACATCACTTCTACATAACAATATGTAATA
This sequence comes from Nematolebias whitei, assembly GCF_014905685.2. Lineage (NCBI taxonomy): Eukaryota > Metazoa > Chordata > Actinopteri > Cyprinodontiformes > Rivulidae > Nematolebias > Nematolebias whitei. The sequence continues at coordinate 2,760 of NW_023621744.1, forward strand.
ACAGCGTATCCAATGTTTGCTATATGTCTTAAAGTGTATTTTGTACCCACCACCCCATCAAACTAATGAATATGTAGGCCTAACATAATATGAGATGAGTAAGAGCATGATGGTGTCATTTCTTTTTTGCAATAATAATAAAAATAAATCAGCAACCCGTACACAGTAAAATATAAAAAACATCACATTCCAGCCTCCACTACACACCTCAACTCTTGCATCATTTTTAACACACATATTGCCTTAACTGTATTTTTAATAGCAACACAATTCAACAAACCTGTTCCGTGAATTATAGTACATCCAACAGATGAACATTTACAGCAAAAGTACTTTTATTTATGAGGAATGGACAGAAAAATATACGTACATCAAGCAGGTCTCTCCTCTCCTTTGAAGTAGGACCCACACTGCTTTCATTATCAGACCCTGTGTCTGCTACATCCATGGTAGTGGAGGAAGAAGATGTGGATGGTGAGGGTAGGGTCCGAGAATGATCCAGGTCAGCTGTTTCAATACCGGAGGATATGGTAGTACTAGCTGGAGAGCCACCCCAGATTTGTTCGCACAGTTCGAAGTACAGAAGAACCACTCGACCGTGTCCACTCCTGCGTCCTGTATCAACAGCATGGCGATATTTACCTCGGACTGCTTTCATTTTTGTTGTTAAATTCCCGCGCGTGATGTCGGCATGTGAATGGGGAAACTCGTCGGAGGACTCCGTTGGGTAATGCTCTAAAAAAAGCGCTAAAATATCAACATACTTGTTCTGACAGGATTCCCAGTCGACATTTTCCTGAGTTTTATTAACTTTGTACTCCAACACGGTATTTAATAGTAGTTCAACCTCGCGGTCTGTCCACACAAACGAACCTCCAGGCGCCATGATTCAATACTAACAGGAAGTTGTGGTTGCTTTGAAGGGTTGTGATTGGCTGTGTTGTGTTTTTTCTCATTCATTCTCCACCCGAGCTCTGCTGTTACCGGTCAATCCTGCAGGAGTCAGGACACGCACTCAGAATATGACAAACGCACCTTCAAGTTTACGAATATTTAATAAGCAAAGAAAGTCAGAAGTCATAGATTCACAAGCATAAACAGTGGATTAGTTAAATGCAGTCATTATTTTAACATATTATTAATTGGATGCATCCATTAATCTATACGATACAACCTTATTAAGGAGGAATCTGAAGACGACCGTCTCTCTGCTTCATCTGGCTGCCGCTTCGTCTGCTTTCGCTTCGAGCAGAAACTGCACTTTCTTTGTCTAAAAACAGGGCGTTCCTTCACACAGCAAAACTAACTTTTCACCGCGCGTTCTGAGCCTGCTGTCATGGGATTGGCCAGTTTCAAACCAATCAGAAATGTGAGACATCGTGTTACATGATGTAAACCGGAACAGAAATCAATCTGTGGGAGCCTCTTCAAAGTAAAACAGGAAATGGGCCAATTTCAAAGTAAAACAAGAAGTGGGAGTCAGATTCAACAAGAAACACAATCTTATTTCACAACAATTCCCCCTTTCGACCTCATATAAAGAGGTCGACATCAGGCGGAAGAATATGCTTCTCTGCGCCGGCGTGGTTGCATCTCAAAATCAGAAAGTTCATAACCTCTGCGCATTAGGAGCTGACGAGCTATTTCAGGGTCACGCTTCTCTAAAGTGGAAGTGATAAGACGTACTGACAGGGATCTCAGGCAGGGAATACAACAACATCCACATGTGATTAAAATAGCTGCAAATACTGCAATTGACATCAACATGGACACAATCATCTGCTTCCAGGGGCCAAACACTTTGAAGAGCCATTCATCAAGAGGATTATCTACACCAGAGTGGGATTTCATCTCGTTTGAGAGGGTGCGCAGGCCTTATAGGGCCCTAGTGACCTTACCGTCAGGCGCCGTGTTATTTGGTATGAAACTGCAACATAACTCACCAAACATACTACACACTCCTTGTCGCTCAGCTAAAATCATGTCTAGAGCCATTCGATTTTGTACAGCCATCAGAGAAGTTGGAGCTAGTTGCTCCGCTAAGCCCTCAACAGCGTCCCTGGTAAGGTTGGACAGACGCATGACATTGTAATGTATGTAATTTATTCAGTCAACATTTTTATTTGGTGTAATTGGGAAATATGCTGAAACAACAGGTAAATTTTCAAAACCTGTCGCAATCTGATCTACTAATTTGTGCTCATCAGGAACTCCCCGAGGGATTCCTATGGCATCAATATATGTAGTGGAGCCCACAGTGGGGTCAAAATTATGCGTTGAACGTCTCTTCCTACTGGGAGAGATGGAGGTGTCATTTAAAACTTCCAAACGAGGGCCAATCAAGGTTAACGATGCAGCTAAGCGTACTAATGCACACAATCCCACAGAATCCTGAGGGATATGTGTTACACTCAAAAAAAAAATATACTGGATTTACTTAAAAATGTTATGTC
>NW_023621745.1:0-2337 GCF_014905685.2 Nematolebias whitei
AACCTTACCAAAATGTCAGAGCCTATGTAGGATGCATGTGGTAAGTTTTGGATAACGAGAAATGGGTGAACCAGTTCTCGTTGATTCCAGTTCAGTTTTAGGTTAATGACTCCTTCTGCGGTCATTACCTGTGAACTATTGGGAACTAATGGAAAGCGGAAAGCTTTTTTAATTAGTTCTAGACCAACGTGTTTGTGAACCAAGGTTTCGTAGAAAGCTCGGTTAATTGCTGATTTATCTGTCCACAGAGACAGTACAGCATCGTTGGTGTGGGACCCTTGGATCTCTACACCCTTAACTACCAGTGGTAGGTAGTGTTTGGTGGACTCTGGCTGTTCCAGCTCACAGAGGAGGCTGTCTTGTTGAGTCAGAGTTTGGACCACTTGGGTTTCTTTGGTTTCACATGGTGTCAGAGGAGTACTCACCGGGCTCGTGTCCTCGGCTGAGGAGTCCTTTGTGCCTTCCGCGGTACCTGCTGTTGGGCAGTCTGTGTCACACTCCGGAGGCGTTTCTATTGGCAGTGGTTTGCTCACTTTTGTCCACATTGTTTGATCACCATAATCTATAATCGCGTTGAAGCGATTTATAAAATCCTGGCCAACCAAAAATGGGAATGAGTCAACATGGGTCACGTGTACCGGGTGGTACAGTGTCATATTGCCAATCTGCATGTGAACCATTGCTATAGCTGTCAGGGTTGTTTTCATTTCTGAGAGACCCTGCATTTCTATAGCACATTCAGAGAGAGGTATTATCCTGTTAACACTGGCAGCGGCCGTCCTCAGCTCCTCGAACAGTTTAGCTGACATAATTGTTATGTCTGCCCCACCGTCCAAGAGTGCTTCGTGTGTGAGGACACCTTCGAGTGTTACTGACAGGTACGCCTTTTTGGCGGCCCCCTTTCTGATAAAGTTACACAGAAACCTTTTGGTTTTTTTCTGACGCTTTTTCACGCGTTCAGATTTATCTGTGTAATCTTGATTTGTCTGAACCGTCAGCACAGCAGAAGCTGTTTCTGAGTGTTCAGCTTGCGATGACTCGTCATCGTTTGTGTGTGTGTTTACCCCCCCTTCTTCTGATGAGGGGTTGTTTGAGTGAACAACAGTTATGTCTTGGTGTGTTTCACCGACATCTGTTATGTTGTCATTCGCGCCATTAGATGTAATGGGAATTACATCACTGCAAAGTGCTCCTGGTTGGGTTCCCGTGTCAGTGTGTTTCAAAGTTTCTAACAACCTGCGTATTTTCTCTGTCTCTTCCGAGTTTAGAGGTGTAGGGCCTTGTTTCTGGAACTTTTGTGATTTTTTCGCCTCGGTTCGTTTCGTCCGAGGTGGGGGACGGTCAGGTACGTCTTTCGGGGGTTCCTTTACGTACTGCCCCTGATGATATGGTTTCCCATATCGTTGCGTCCTACGCTCACCCCATTTACGATAATCACGTTCATCCTCTGAAAGAGGAGCATTTTTGTCCCAACGTGCACCTTCATTACGTGGTTTGTTATTTTGAACAGACTGTTTTCTCTCTTTCTTAGGAGGAGGTGGCGAAGCACGTCGTCCTTCTAGTTCAAGAGAGTGGGGTTTAACCTTTACACTAGGAAACACTTCAATGGGCGTCTTATCATGAGAACATGCTTCAAACACATTCACAGCACACTGTTTAATCTCACTGATGGATTTTTCTCTGAAATTTGCCATCATTTGTACTGATTTTTTAAAATCAGAGTGGAGATTTTTGGTGAAAACAAACTTAAAACCATCATCTTCTTCCATTCCGGTCTCATTTCTGTTACCAAAATAAGCTTGGAAGATTCTTTTGTAATAAACTTTTGGATGTTCATTCTTGCCCTGCGTGACCTTGTCAGCGGCTGGGAAACCAGCAGGTCCCGTGCAAGAGTCATACTCTTTGATCAGAGCTTCACACAGAAGTTTGTAATCCTTTCTCGTTGCATCTGGTAGACGCTCGATGAAGGTGAACACCTCTCTGTCCGAAGTGAGTCGTATCAGACTGATTTTATCTTCTGCCGTAGCATTTGGATAAGCTCTCAATCTGAAATCCAGATCTCTGAGGTACGCTTTTGTTCCTGCCGACCCCATAGGGCCGGGAACGAAACGTTGTACATATTTTGAGACTTTCTGCAAATCATCCATTGAAGGAGACTGTATCAACGGTCTCACATGCGTGATTGGTGCAGATTGGTCAAGGCCTGCCCCTACCGCCCATGGTGGGGGTGGGGGTGGCTGGTAAGGAGGAAGAGGTACATATCGGTGCAGTTCTGTCCCTACCGCCCATGATGGTGGTGGGGGTGGGGGCATGGTGTCAGGAGGAAGAGGTACATAT
>NW_023621745.1:2437-5212 GCF_014905685.2 Nematolebias whitei
GGAAGAGGTGCAACAGCATCTGACTGGAGAGTTCGTGGCTGTCTCGGACCCTGATACTGTTCGTCTTTGAGTCTTAGACCAGGCCGCCCCATATCAGAAATCTGGTTTGTAGCTGTAGCTAAATTCTCCTCACAAGCTTTCAGGTCCTCCTGTGATGTCTGATATTTTTTATTTAAAATCAGCCATTGTCGGAGTGATTCCGTCTTGTCTGCCTTGCAAGCGTCCAGCTCCTTCAATGCGATCTGTAACTGTGCTTGTAGCACATCGTTATCTGAACGCACGGATTGGTACGCACGGTCTTTATCCTCTGCTTCCGATAGTGATGCTTCAAGTACTTGTAGTTTGCTGTTCAGCAAATCAATTTCTGCACTTGTATCTTGCTGTAACTGAAACATCTGTTCATAATGTTTCGTCATGAGGACCTCGTGTTCGCTTCTAAATTGACGGACGTATTCTTCCGTTTTTTGAGCCAACTCTATTTCACTGTCTAACCTTTTTTTTAGGTAATCAGTTTTCTCAATGGCCTTATAGAATGACTCTTTCAGCAAGATTGCAATTTTAGCCAGCTTTTCATAACTTGACTTTGTGATTTCTGCAGAGGTCACACTTTCTGCAACCTCCTTCAGATTGTCCACTAACTCTTTTGGGTTCATGCGCTCTGTCTGAATTATATATGGATGTAAGGACGCTCCGAGAAGCGCGAACGCATTCTCCAAGCAGTCCGCCATTCCTTTTGGGTCAAAATCTTTTTCTAACACACCTGTCATGTTTTCACTGTGTAGCAATTTATCTGTTTGAACAGTTGCAAGCTTTAGATATTTTACAGGTAAATATTTGTATTCAAGTCAATGAGTTTTCACACTTATTTTAGCTTTGGGTTTACACAGAAGTACTGTTATAAGTCACTTATTCAACTGTGGGTACCTTTCTCAGGTTTTACCCCAATTCATGAATATTTAAGTAAACGCTCTTTTGGCAGTGTTACTTTTTGTGCTTATTTTCCACAGATACTAGAGTACCAAGCTGTTTTTTAGTGTATTTTACTCTAAAACACTGAATTTTTTATAAACCTGCAAATTTTTCTTTAGTCTCACAGCAATATTAGTTTAAAACGTTTTTTTTTTAAACCGTTCTGTTCCAGAAATTTGCTAATTTAAACAGTTACTCATCAACCCAGGTGGGTGAAAAGAGAAAAGAATTTGATGATGAGGAATAATCAGTCTTTCTTCAGAAAAACTGTATTTGCTCCTGTAAAGCTTCTATTTAAAATTAAATAGAGACATATTTTATTTAGGTGGCAAATTAAACAGAAAATCTCTTTTTCCTGATAAATTTACTCTTATTTAGTGATTTTGCAATTAAACGTGTATTATCCTTCAAGCAAAATGAGTAAACTATTCAACTCTGTGAATATTTGTAACTGTATCTGTTTTTTTAAAAAGTTTCTAATTTTATTATGAACCTGTTTTAAGGATTTATCAGTGAATAAAATTTTTTTGGTAAATGCTTCTTTGCATAAATACCTATTACTTTTTAAAAATGTAAGATAACAGTGTTTTATTCAGCTTTGAGGAAGTTTGTTAACTCAAAATTGCCTTACAGAAAAATAAAACGTTTAATTTCACTCTTTACCTAAAAACGAAGTGAAACCTGTGATCTCACGTCTCGCCAGGAGATGTCAGTATTACCTCAACAATTATAACTCTGTCACTTTTTGTGTTGTCCACTAGGGGAGCTATAACTTCCTGTGGCGTTCGGTTGACATCCTGTTGTTAGCCGCTTAGCTTGAAGTTAGCTTCGGCTAAACTCGGTTAAAATCAACATTTCTGAACGGATTTTTTACACAAAAGTGGCAAAAGTTTTGCAATCAGACTTTATAGCTTCAAACATGAGTTTTTGGGACAGTATTTCAGCTTCATTTAGTGATTTTAAGCGTAGTTTAAGCTCCGGTCGTTAGCTGTTTAGCTTAAAATTAGCATCGCTAGCGTTGTTTAAAAACATCGTTTTTTGACGAATTTTAAACTCTAACGTAGCAAAATTTCAGCAAATAGCTTCGAAGCACTTGACCAGCGTGTCAAAACCACTTTAAAGTTACTTTTCAGCTTTAAAAAGCAGATTTTATTTCCCTATGAAAACGAATTTCATTTCCGGGTCACGTGACTGAAATCACCAATGGCAAAGCAGCGCAGGGTGAGAGGAAGTGACGTAGCCACGCCAGTCAGCCTTCTCAACCAATCAGAGCGCTCCACAACAGCGAATTCAACCAATCAGGAAGCGTTTTCTCCAGCTAGCAAGTTAGATTAGCGTAAAATAGTTCGTCACTTTTTCGTCTTTTAAACCATCAAAATGCACTTTTTCTGTTAAGATTTGTAACGAATAACCCCCTGAGCTGCACAGAGAGCGGCGCTCCGTGACAAAACGTCTTTCTAGCTATTTAACAACTCGTTCGAACTGTTCCAGAACCGAGTCGGAACCACAGAACCGAACCGGACCAGAACAGCGTCTGGAACACAGTTTAAACAGAATAAAGCGTTTCCACAGCTCAAAGCCAGCTTATGCTACACATACAGACGTACAATTCAGCTTTATAAAGACTCAATGACACAATTTCAGCTTTTAACATTGCCAGCGTAACACAAGCGCGCAGCTCCAATTGCGCTGCGTAAAGACGCACGGTTTCAGCACAGCTGATAAACTGTTACTTTTTCAACCGTACGGGCCACCAGTTTGTAGTGAGTCACGTGGGTACGTGTCACTTGTTATATGACAAATATA